>NC_064283.1:460642-499318 GCF_019186545.1 Solanum stenotomum
CCCCCCCCCCCCCCCCCGAACCACATCAAAGTTATTATTATTTTTTAAAAAAAAACGTTTTTGAAAAAAAATCTCGAGGTCAAGTCCTGGGTAAGATTTTGGAATGGCATCGGGGTCTTATCCTAGTTTGGGTATCAAGGTCGGGTCCTAGATCAATTATCGGAGTTTATTTTTGGATCAAAAATTATTTTTCTAAAGAGTATTTTTTAGTCTCAAGCCAAAAATATAAAATATTTTCTGAAAAATATTTTCCATTCACCAACCAAACATTAAAAAAATCAGAAAATATTTTCTAGGAAAACATTTTCCTTCATACCAAACACACCCTATATCTCTCCTCTCTTTCCCGCCTCTCCATCCTATCGTCAATTATTGAGCAAAGACTTATAGTCAAGTGCGAATTTAAGTATAAAAAATGGGTCACCAGAATTGTGGTCATTCAATAAAATTCGATATATTACTTGTATAATTTATAAAATATAACAAATAGCAACTGAAGGAATCAATGATCACAAATCACTCGATGGCTCACTGGTTTGAGTGTTTGTTTTGCATTCAACTTTTTACCAACATTGCTTTTTACTTCTTTTGTTTTTACAAAAAATTAATAAATGAATCTAAAAGTAGGTTCCATCGCAAGCATTCATTTCAGAAAAAACACAAAGCATTTTTCCTTCTTTCAACTGAAATCACCATTCTTAGTAAGCAAATTAGCAAAATCAATTATAATATTTTATATCTTATCTTACGTGCAATGGTCAGCAGCGGTTCAACCGCACAACTGGTCTGAGACAAAATCAAACCAAGGCCTTAAACTTCTTGAGATGCAAAATTGTATATTTTTATAATCATATTCTTTTAATAAGTCTTTTTCAATCAATAATTTACATAACCAATGCATTTAATCTTTCTTGCGACATATATAGTACTCTAGGTATATCAAATTTCTTCTAATAACTTTTTCTCTTAATATATATATATATATATATATATATATATATATATTTATTTATTTTTATTTTTATTTTTTTTTTTATTTTTTTTTTTGCAAATCGTATTTAATATTTTTCTTATGAAAACCTATATCTATTATTGCTAAAATAAAGGCCCCTCAAATTTGAATGCCGAAAATAGTTACTTTTTTCTTAAAGGGACAAAACCGCCCTAACAATGGTGCACCATCTTCTTGAAATACTAAATTTGCCTAGGCTTATAGTGATAAACAATATCGAAATAACATACATTATGTCTTCCAAGTAGTGTAGTACAGTTTACAAGGACTATGCATAACAATTTCCATTCAAAGACAAAGTTTTTTTTAAAAAAATAATCTTATTTGGATTGAAAAAAAAAACAAAACATGAAAATATTTGATATCTCAACATATGAAATTTTCCAACAAATATATGAAATTATTGCACATTTATTGCATTTGGAGCTTTTCAATCCAATAGTTGACAATTTGCTCTTTCCACATGTTGTTCTCAAGGTACAACTCATAAAAGCTTACTTTTCCTCCCACTTCAATTGTCAATGCTGTTGTACTTCTAGTACCATAACACCCCTACATATTTACACCACAAAAAAAAAGTTAATAATTTTTTTAGATTATGAAAGAAAATGCATGAAGATTAATTATCCAAACATCAAACTACGTTAGTCAATATGTACACTTCTATTATCTATCTATCGAATTATTTATCACAAGTCAATTATTTTTAGAAAAGTTAGTTAAAATCGAACAAACATATTAAGGAAAGTATGAATTACCAGTGGAGTGTCAACTTCCACGAAAATAGAGCTAAGTTCCAACTCCCAATCCGTAGAACAAATACGAGGCAATTTACTTTTATCAGCTTTGGTTGTATCTCTCATCAACTTTTCTATCATCTCTTTGACGCAGATTTTCGCTTCGTAAACATCCAACATTTTCTTAAAATTCAACTTCAATCGTTGAGCCTGAAATTAACAACCAAAAGCATATCATAAAACACTTTAGTGTACAATTTATGTATATCGATATTATCGGGTGACAACCCGATCCAAAATTGTAAAAAAGCCCATTCGAATTCTTACTTTGGGCCAAGGAGAGTCCAGTTTTGCATTGGACAGCACATGTATACCTGGTTGGACTTCTTGTATTGTTATGGGCTCTCCTTTGGGCCTATTTGTTACATATACCATTTTCTTAGTTTCAATATCTGCCAAAATTAAATTAAACCCATTGTATTCATTCCCTTCATTTACCAACTCTTTTGCAAACTCCATTGGGCTTTTATTGCTCTGCATAAATTTACAATATTATTTTTCTTTTAAATTCACCATATACTACAATTTAAATCTTGATTTATTGATCATATACTCCAATAAGGACAATGTTTAACATTACTATTAATCATGATCATGATTAAAAACAGATTCAAAATTTAATCTTGATGAACTTGGTTCCACAAGTTTTTGTAGTACTCAACTTGTAATACCTTTGAAATTACATATTCAAAATTGAATATTTGTTGAAAGCTTAATACCTTTGGAGTAATAGATGATACTCCAAAGGAATCTAAGCCTAAGATTCTTGCCATCACACCATACCTTTAGATCATGTCCTTCTTATTACAATTCTAAGTCATATATATTAACATATACATTGACAGTATAAAAAATCTAACGTACCTGTAAAAACCGAAGAGGTAGGTCACCTCTAGTTTTGGCATGAGGAAGCGTATGAAGTTCCAAAACATTAGTAAGAAAAGCCAATTTACCATTTGTTGAAGAGGCCAACCAAGTGCCACCACCAACTTCATCTTTGCCACCAACAATTTCTCCATCTTCCCACCAATGAACTTCCTTTGTTGGCCTATTATGATATTCATCTCTATTCAATAATAACACTAATGAATATCTACTATCTGCTTGCCAAATAAACACTACTATACACATGATTATAACAATTTTCTTGTTTTTCTATAAATAAAAACAAGAATAAGATGAAGATGATGTTAGTAGTCGCATGGTTTATATACTACTAGTCTCTCTTTATTCTATTGCGTCATCATTCAGAATTTAAATTTTATAAATTTAATATTTAATATAATAAAAATATTAACTTCATATAAATTTAAAATTGAGCTACCTGTTTCTAACTAGTATGTACTAGAAGCTACACAAATTAACACAAATTAAAGTAGTTGATGGTAATTAGTTGACGGCGGTATTTCTTAATTAGTCAAGTTGATATATGTCTTGTTCTTTAGAATATAAATTTTTGTCATATTGTCGAATTTATTATATTTTTAAAATTAGAAAATTAGTATGTTTATTATATGTTGTAATTTTAGTGAAGTTTCGTGCATAACATATCGTGTTTTGATTATTGAATATATAATTGAAAGTAGCTATTGTTGTAAAGTTTTAAATTTTAAAATAATTACTAGATAGTTATTTTGTCAAATTTTCACCACTACGTTAAATTACTTGAGTACTACTAAGAATAGGACGGCACAATAATTAGCTACTAAAGTATATTTAAAAAATAACTTATGTTTCGTTCTTGTTCTAGTTATAGTTTTTACTTTTTACCAAATACGTTGTGCGCAAATAATGAACAACTGTTACTTTTTAAAATTGTATTTAACTTTTTTTTCCCCACTGGATATATATGAATTTAATTAGAAAAATAATGAGTTTGTCTATAGAACAGTTTGGATAAGTTTTAAACTGCTTATTTTGTCTAGATATATAATACTGTCCAATATTTTAATGTTGGATAAGTTTTAAACTGCTTATTTAGTCTAGTAATACTATACAATATTTTATTGTTGGCAAATTTTGAGTGACGGTAAAGTTATTTTTATGTGATTAGGTTATATGAATATGATTTTGTGGATCATTTTTTTATAATGTTTTCAACCTAATATTTTTTCTACTCAAAATTTAAATTTAAAATCTCTATTTAAAGTAAAAGAATCTCAGTCATCGATCATAATTCAAGTCGGTGAAATAGAATTTGTTATTTGTTTTGTGCGCCTAGTTTTGCATATATAGCCAAAAAGATCACAATACCACGGCTGATACCAAGCTGATGAGTTTATCCGATTTTTTTTTATTTTTTTACTCGATATCTGGTATCTGTTTTAAAATTTTAATAAAACTAGAAAAAAATTATGAAATTGATCCAATTTAACCCAGAAAATCTACTCTATAACAAGGAGCTAGTACAAATTAAACATCCCATGTGAGACAATTACTAAAGGTTGGTAATCAATCATTCTATTAATTAATTTCTTCCTCTTTTGGTGTTATATTGTTATTGTACTTAGTAGTTAGTACTATTACTTTTTCACTTAGCTTCTTTTCAACTAACTTGTCAGCTATTCATTAATCTGGCATAAAAATTAGAAAGTATTTTCTCCGTTATAATTTATATGGCATCGTTTGAAAAATTAAAATCAAATAAAAATTTTACTAAGATATTTTCATTCCTTTTAAATATTTTAAATTACTATTTATTATAACTTATAATACTATTTCCGCTGATTTCCATATTGACAACTTCTATCAATAATCAAGTCACATTACAAATATCACCAAAACACAATTTTTGATGTCTCGTGGACAAACCTTCAAAGTCAAAAGTTGAAACTTGTTAAATTTAATGGATCGAGCTAGGTGAAAAATCTAAAATCACCCGAACTCGATTGTTTAATGGGCCTGTCCATAATTCTCTTATAAAGCCCATATTCAACATGCACACACTAACAAGTATCATTTTGTTTGGGCTGAGATAATTTTCGGCCCAATACCAATTTGGAAGTGTTATGAATGAAAATAGCCCAGAGGCCTTTTTTATTCCTTAATGCGCGCTACTTATTTATTCATCTTATCATATTCACATCTCCGCATATATATATATATGCTAGGTAATTTATACGCGCTTTATGCGGGCAAAATAGTCTTTCTAAACTTTTGAACAACTTTTCCAATAATTGACTTTTATAAGAAAAAAAAGTACATTTTAGTAGGTTTTAAAAACATTTCAACAGAAATTAAATGATTTGACATTATCACATATCTAAAGAATTGTAAATATATATTGAATGATTAAAAATATCTAGAGATCTAATCATTTTTATATTTTACATAATTTATCATAATATATGTTTGATGATATAATTGTGTTGTTTAAACTGAGTGATGTTTTTATGGAGCGATTAAACATAATTTTTTCTACTTTTTTTGTACATGTAAACGACAAAAAAAATATAGAATTTGATAATTTTATGGTTACAATAACTCCTTGTGAATTTTTTTTTATGTAAAAGTTTTCGATAATCAATAATAATTATAAATAAGTTAAGACCGTTAAAAATGTACACTACAACAACATAAATAATTTTTTTAGAGACAATCTACTTGTCTGAGGTCAAACGTCCGCTAATTTTCGTTATTATTACTCTAACAAAATTTATAGAAGGAGAAAAATTAATTTGATATAACAGCAAAATAATATTATTGATCCTTTTAGAAATTTATTCTTTATTGAACTGTTGTTTTGAAGGCCCTTCTAGATGCTTCATCAATGCAATTTATGTATGTATAATTGTTGCATTATGAAAGCACAAGTAGATCAAAATGTTGAATTCTAGACTCATGTTAAAAAAATATTCTTGAACATTAAAAAATTTAAAATGAATCTAACTTAAATAACTCAAATGCTCAGCAATAACTTGGGACATAAAGGACAACAAATTTATGTTAATAGACATATCTTTTGTAGCTTAAGACATTACTTTTATTTAAAGCAGGTTTTGTTTCATATTCTTCAAATTAAGCTTGTCGAAAATAGTTATAACTCACACAAAAAATATTTAGAATAGTTGAATAAGAAGGAAAAAAAGAAAAACATAAAAAAGACGAAAGTTTTGTCCAAGTGAGATCTTGGCACTAAAACATACCTTTTAGTGGCAACTATTATAACATTGGCAACGACTAATGTTGCCACTAAAACATACTATTATAACATTGGCAACGACTAATGTTGCCACTAAAACATACTTTTATTGGCAACTATTATAGGCATTGGCAGCGACTAATGTTGCCACTAAAAGATATTTTTAGTGGCAACTATTGAAGGTATTAGCGGCGACTAATGTTGCCACTAAATCATATTTTAGTGGCAACAATTATAGGCATTGGCAGCGACTAATGTTGCCACTACAACATACTTTTAGTGGCGACAATTATGGGCATTGGCAGCGACAAATGTTGCCACTAAAACAAACTTTTAGTGGCGACTATTATAAGCATTAGCAGCGACTAATGTTGCTAGTAAAAGTTAGTTTTAGTGGCAACTATTATAGGCATTGGCAGCGACTAAAGTTGCCACTAAAACATACTTTTAGTGGCAACTATTATAGGCATTGGCAGCGACAAATATTGCCACTAAAACATTCTTTTAGTGGCGACTATCAAAGGCATTGGCAGCGACTAATGTTGCGACTATTAGAGGTATTAGCAGCGACTAATGCTGCCACTAAAACAAACTATTAGTGGCGACTATTATAGGTATTAGCAGCGACTAAGTTTGTCACTACACATTCTTTTAGTGGTGACTATTATGGATATTAGCAGCGACTAATGTTGCCACTAAAACATTCTTTTAGCGGCGACTCTTATAGGTATTAGCAGCGACTTATGTTGCCACTAAAACATTTTTATATATATATACTAGTAAAATTACCCTTTAATGTTACAGAATTTATAAGATAATATTTAAAACCTATTAGTCATTTAAACTAAAACATTACAAAGGAAGTGATATTTGTAATATTTTATCCTTTATCCTTCAATCAAATATCTTTAATTTGATTTTATAATTTATCATTTTGCTTCCGGGAAGTGTTACTATTCGATATTTTTGAGGAATCAAATGCATCAACCGGTAATATTAAATATTCGAATAAATAATCATTAGTGTAGAGATAAATAAATTATAAAAGGTTGGAAAAAGTGAACAAATATTCTAATTCTAATTCTAACGTGTAGAAAGTTCAACCCTACCTTTTGTTTTACATATATTATTTTAAAGTTCTCATTTAAATATATCATAAGTAATTATTAAAATGAAAATTAAAGGGAGAATGTATCATATTAGACAACAATTCAACTCATTATATATATTTGAAAGGAAAAAATATTACACAAAACTATTCAGTTTGTTTCCCTCTATTTATAAACAACAAATGATAGTGTGAACAAATATTTATTGTGCCTTATCAGAAAGGTCACAACTCTTTCGAAAAGGTCACAACCTTTTATAAAAATCATAATTTTTCATAAAAGTTACAACTTTTCATAAAAGTCACAACTCTTCATAAAAGTCACAACTCTTCAAAAAAGTCTCAACTTTTTATAAAAATCGCAACTTCTCATAAAAGTCACAACTTTTCATGAAAGGAAAAAGCTAGTTTTGAAAATAAATAAATTAAAAGGGAATCCTGAATTCTGGTGACGCGACGTAGGCGGGACTAAAGTTCTCTTATATATATATATATATGATGTTGTCTTACATACAAAATTACGTAGTAACAAACATTAATAATATAAAGGAAAATGATAATTATAACATCTTATCTCTTATCCTTCAATCAATCATCTTTAATTTGATTTTATAATTTATCTTTTTGCCTCTAGAAAATGTTACTATTTGATATTTTTGGGAAATTAGATAAACATCAACATGAGATACTAAATTTTCTAATAAATAATCTTTATCTGTACTAACAAATACTTATAACAATAACTTTACAGAAACATAAACAACAAAGTTTAAAACATGTACTCAAAAACAACAATTAATATCATAAGTATAAATTAATGATTGTAAAAAAATATACTAGAATCTATAACAAAGAATGAAACAGAAAGAAAAAAATTGAGCCCACTGAATGCACAATGTCCCCTTAAGGAAATTATTCCTCTCTAGTACCCGAGTTTAAAGGAATAGATCCTCTCAGGATGTAACGATTCTATTCACAAGTGTATTGATATAAAATCAATGGTGTCAATGAGTCACTCAACATGAGCAAAGTACACGAATATTTAATTGTGTAAAAAAAAAAAAAAGTTCAGAATTTTTGATGTTTTAAAATGAAAGGAATTCCCTCTATTTATAGACGAAAAGGGTAGTGTGAACAAATGTTTATTGTGCCTTATCGGGAATGTCACAACTCTTTGAAAAAATTATTAACCTTTCAGAAATGTCACAACCTTTGATAAAAGTCACAATTTTTCATAAAAGTTGCAACTCTTCATAAAAGTCGATATTGTTCATAAAAATCACATCTTTCATGAAAGGGAAAGGATATTTTTGGAAATAAATAAATTTAAAAGGAAATTCTTGCTTGTGGTGGCACCACATAGGCAGGCCTATGATTCTCTTTTATATAAATATATGATGACTAGTCTTTAGTAGCGTGACAATTAGTATCACATTATACCAGATGAATAATTATTTTATAAAACTTACTTTACGTTTTGATAGGTATCATTTTATCACACATCACTCTAATAAAAACTTTCGAATTTCAGTTATCCAATTTTAATTGTATGAATAACATTTTTATCTATTATTCTCGTATCTTAAAAGTAGGAGCCTATAACTCTAAATTATCTACATCTTAGGCCCACTTCAACTTCAAAACACACACTTTAAATCATAAAATAGAAATAAATTATCATATTATATAATATACACATAAAAAACATTTCCCTCGTTTTAGCTAATGTGACTTCACTTTCTACTTCTAAAATATGTATTTCATCTCTACATTTATAAATAATTTAAATTATACTTCTCATTCCTATAAGCAAATGAATGTTTAACATAATTATTAGGAATATCCCAAAATTTCCAATTTTTTGTTTTGTTTCTTACGAATCAAATATAGATTCTTATAATAAATACTAGTAATCGTAGTATTGATCATGTAATTTCTTATCTTTTAAATGTCTTATATTATCTATAATTTTTTTTGTTAATGCGTAATCGGTACTTATATATTAACATGATTTCTATTTTGTCACAATTTCTTTATTTTCATTTTTTTTTAGTTTACTTTAAAACATATAGTATTTTTTAAATCGATGCTCTATCAAAGGTAACATATTATATCCAAAAAAAAGTAAAATTTATGTACACTCTATCTTCCGACTCCATTGTTTTTGCAGTTGGGTTGGTAAAAAGAAAAAAAAAACAAACAAGGCATTATGAGGAGTCACGAGTTATAACACGCGTGAGTAGGGGTGAACATGATATGGTGGTATATATCGAATATCATATCGTAAAGACAAATAAATTATGGTTACCGAATATCATATCGTAAATATCGAAATTATATATACTGAACCATACCAAACTAATTTAATATAATGGTATAGTACTTTAGATATCAAATACTGAAATTACAGTATGAAATTTTTTAAATACCGTATTATACCATACCATGCTCACTACGCGTGAGTGAACAATTGTTTTGTCGTATTAATGTAACGCCTCATTCACGCTTTACCTTCAAAAATATTTTAAATTATAACAAAACAAACAAAAATAAAAAATAAAAAATAAAAAATTAGTTAGTGTAGAGAGAGAGAAAAAAGTAGTAAGAAGAAATTGTTTGATGGGTAAAGTAACAAAAACAACAAGAGAAACAGTAGCCATAGCCATGGAGATGAAGGGAAAGAAGAAGAAAGGAAGACCATCTTTGGCAGATCTCAGAAAAAGGGAAATCATTAATAATAATGAGCCTTCTGTTGGTCGTCATTCTTCTCGCCGGAACTCTAATTTTGAGTCGGAAAAAGAAGACGAAGATGAGGATGAGAGGAAACAAAAGAAAGTCAAGCTCTTTGTTCGTTTACCGAATCAGAATCAGAACCAACATTTGGAGAATTCATCTTCTGCTGCCGAATCAGAATCTGAATTAGGCGATAATCACCAGGCGTCGGTTCAAACAATGAAAATCAGCTCCGGCGACGGTGTTTCTGAGCAGGTGATGTATCTTGAATTTCGGTGGTGATTTTCCCCCAATTTGTTTTTTGAAGGGGAATTTAATTTATTCAAAATTAAAATTAAAGCGAGATAATTCAATGTATTTCTATTTATGGAAAAAAATAGGAAGAAGATGGTTCTTCTTTTTTATTGCTTGTGGCACCTAACCTCACGCCCCTTTTTTCAAGATCTCCCTGTTTGCTTTTTTACTCTGTCTACATTTTTACATAAAGACTTGATTTTTCCTTATTTTATATAAAAAAATGAATTTGGGTACTTTCTTTGTATATATATACTTCTTCTTCTTCTTCTCACTTGTTGAGAGAGTTGAAAGATTGGTCTTTTTTCAGTTAGTAGTAGTTGTACTTGATGTGTCTTTTTGTGGAGACATTTTGCTCCATTATCAGCTTCAAAGATACCCTTTACTGTAACTTTCATTTTTAATGTATCTTTTAGGTACCGACTTAATTTAAGTTTTATAATAATTGTGCTAAGAATATGTATGTTGTGTTAAATTTACAGGAAGAAAGACCTTTGACAGTGACAGACGCTCAGCATGGTTACAATCTAATCCCTTTTAACATTCTCGAAATTGACAGAAAAAGAAAAAATAATTGTTGGAATTTCCTAGTAAAAATTCATTTTTTTATGAATTTAATTTGCTGATGTTTATTCGGGACAGAATCCCCATTGGTGTCTGGACCCACAACACCTTTGCCAGACAAAAAAATATTGGTGTTCATTCTTGACAGACTTCAAAAGTATGTTTTTTTCCTTTTCTCTATGGATAGTATTATTTATTTCATGTACTTGGGTTGTTTCTTTTGGTTTCATATTGTATACTTGAGCATTGGTTTTTTTTTACTTAAATGCAGGAAGGACACTTATGGTGTATTCTCTGATCCCGTTGATTCGAATGAGGTACATTTCTAAAGGTGTCGAATCGTGTTGAATTGTAACTATATCATCTGTAGATGTTGAAATAATTTCCTTGCAGCTACCTGATTATCATGAGATTATAAAGCATCCGATGGATTTTGGAACCTTAAGAAAGAAACTTGATGGAGGGCTCTACTCAAACCTGGAAGAGTTGGAGGTCAGTTAAAGATTTGCCAAGCTGAACTTTGTAGCACTATTGCTTGTATTTGGATTGTTATGGATTCAGTTTGGGTGACACCTTTCATTATCGATTGATTTGAAGTACTTACATTTGCAGTTTGAGTTGAGAACATCACCTTTAACTTTCCTGTTAGTATAATTTGATTCAGTTATAAATGGTTGGAGAATTTGTTAAAAATAAAAAAAACAGTGTAGTAGCTAAAGAAAGATCAAAGAATATTGCATTACGTTTACCAGTTTGATGTTGTGCTGTTTTAAGAAAAATATCTGAAATGTTTAAGTTTAGAGAACAGTGAAAATAGTTGGCATATTTTACATTTGTAATAGGAGAAGATGGAGGGCTAGGTGAGTTTTCCTAAAGATACCATAGAAATACTTCTTTTTGGATTTTGATGGTCAAGTCTAGTGTTTAACAGTATTCTCTTCCACTAGGAAATTACAATATTAGCACCCCCTTCTTAAGTTGTGCATGAACAACTGCAGGCACGACTTGTCGTCGAGACTCCTGCCCCAAATTAAGGGATTCGACGACTTGTGCACTAAAGGTCACGATGTGGATTCGAACCACTGCTTCTTCTTATTGTCGTGAGCGGGTCTCTCGTCCTCCTCATTCTGAAGCTCAATGGACTTGTTTCTTTTTCTCTCTTTGTTTAGTTTGTCTTGTTTCTTGGTGTGATCAGCTTTTTATGTAAAATCATTTGACTTAATCTTTGGGAGTCCAATTCTTATTGATCTCTTTCATTATTTGAAATTCATGTACTTTCATCTTTAGCCTCGTGAGTTGGTTCTTGCTGAAGAAGTCAAACTGTATCTAATATTTTGCAGTCTACATTTGGCACTTGCTTGCTGGTGAATGGTATACTCTACGTTGTCAGCAAATATTCTTCTCTTTGATGGTTCCTTAAGGTGGCCAATTTGTTAATATCAGCTTGTGCTAGAATAGATAAAGAGGTACCTAGTGGAATAAAAAGCAAAGCAAAAAAAGTATTCCTAAGATGTAAAAATACACCAGCACATTCTTAATGCTACACATCAATAAAATTGTACCCTTATAAAAGTTATAATGAAGGCCAAGAGAAGATGGCACTATATACACATGTCTCGACATTGAAAGTTTTGAGGATTTGAAAAGTTATGTTGTTTTACAAATAAATTCACTAGATAGAGTAAAGTTTGTTGAATTTATAACGAGATCTTTTCATATTTCTTGCTTCATATGTTCATTTGTGATTTGTCTATCTCTTCTATATATTATTTGGGTGTGATATTGGTCAGTAGAAGGGGATTTTGTTCATGTTCCCACCTCTCAAAAATTATTGTTGGAGTATAAACAATTGAATATAATGTTGATATCACTGACACTATTATGATTTATGCAGGCTGATGTTTTCTTGATATGTTCAAATGCAATGCAGTATAATGCCGCAGACACAGTTTACTATCGACAGGTTTGTTTAGCATCTCTCTACTCCTTTTCTTGTCTTTCATTGTTTCCGAATATCCTTAACACTTCCTACTGTAGGCACGATCCATTCAAGATCTGGTGAGAAGAGATTTTGAAAACTTGAGGCATGAAGGAGAGGATGGTGCACCACAACCTAAGGTAGTTCGTAGAGGCCGTCCTCCAAGCAAAAACCTCAAAAAGTCTGTTGAAAATTCACCAATAGACCGTGTTGTCCCTGAGCATTCTTCAGGTGCTACTCTTGCTAGTGGAGATGACAAAGCTATTGGATCTAATTCTTATAATCTAAGAAGGGGACCTATGCTTTCTACTACTGATACATCTTTTGCCAATCACTCGCGTAATGGTGAAAACTACTTTGATTGGTCAACTGATTGGAATAATGAGTTTCCAGGTTTGAACCTAACACCATGTTCAATTCTCTTCAACTTTTTTAAAGATAAAAACGACTAATTACCTTGTTGCTTACAGCTAATATCTTGAAGGCTGACATGAAGTATGGAAAGAAACATTTTTCTATTAATGAGAACAGGCGTGACACATACCAACAGTTCCATCCTTCAGCTTCTTATAAGGAGTCATCTGTCCTGTGGAATACTGATCGTGATATGAAGCAGTTAATGACTGTATGTACTAAAAACTTACACTACTACTTTTCTTATTTTTATGTTTTCTTGACAGTCACAGACTAGGGAATACTTGGCTTTGGTCTTTCATTGAATTACACATTTCTATCTGTTATTATTAAATTGATAATTTAGAAAAATTTAAATGAGAACTAACCAATGTATTGCTTTTCTTAAAATCAAGAAAAGTGTGTCCAATTTTGTCTTATACATACTGTCCCACTTTGTTTGTCCAATTCTACATGGACTTTTATATAATTTACATTTCCATATTTAGTTTACCACATAGAACATGTCTGGATAAGTCAAACAACTGGAGATGACCAGTTCCCTACCAGATCTCTTATCGTTCTTTTGTTTGTCGTCATCTCCGTCCTTCTCCCACACCCCTTAAAACTGTCTACCAACACAAAAACTTTTTTATGTGTTTACAGAGATGTTACATTAGTTTTTGTTTTACCCAGACTAAAAATGTCATTTGACTCTATTACAGGTAGGTGTCCACGTGGAGCAGCATGCTTATGCAAGAAGCCTTGCCAGATTTGCTGCAAATCTTGGGCCTGTTGTTTGGAAAGTGGCTTCTAAAATGTTAGAAAATATTTTGCCTCCCGGAGTAAAGTTTGGTCCTGGATGGGTGGGAGAAGATGGAGGGCCAATAGAGCCATCCGCTTGTCCAACAGAGATCCAAAAGTTACTAGATAATTCGATAGCTGATCCCCATTCTAGTAGACCTGTAGCACCAACACCTCTTGGATCAAGTTCTGCTGTCATGTGCAAGCCTTCTGCTGAAATCTTTCAAGCTTTCAAGAGATTGAATAGTCAAAACGAGCTTACCAGACAGGATTCTGGAGATGGGGGTTTTTCGTGGGTGAATCCTGTGTCTACCCCAGCTCCACAGAAAGCTTTCCTTCAACCAAGAAACGATTTCAATGGCATGTTTAGGCATGAGTCGTCACCCCAGGTGGAGATGTCAAGGTTTTCTGCATCTAAAGGACAGTCAGGCCTACAAGAAGCATCTAGGCCTAATCAGGTACTTGGGGAGATGCTTCGTGGAAGAGAGAATCCATTTCATCCTGCACTTTCAAACAATGTTGCTTCAGCAGAAAATAAGCTATTAGAAAGCTGGACAACATTGTATTCTGGAAATTCATTATCACAAGGTAAAAATCCTGATTTTTGTACAGAACAGAATGTGAGGCTTCTCGGTGAATCAGGGCATGCATCTTCGATTCAGCAGAGGAGTAGAGTGTCAGTTCCACCTGACCTGAATGTACAAGTCCAGACGTCGGGCTCTCCTAGTGCTAGTTTATAGATTGGATCCTCGCGGCAGTCAGATTTAGCAGTACAACTCTAATTTTTACCAAGCACTGTTGTTCTCGAACGAGATAGAACACAGGTTTCTATGATTGACAGTTACCTGAAATTCAGGGCTTCATTGTATTAGGAACTTAAGGAGAAAAGTTTGTACAAATTATGTTTTCAAATTCTTAGAGTAAAGATGGGCATTTTCTTATGTAAGATTTGAAAATTTGAACCCTTGATCCAAAAATAGAACAAGTGATCATTGACTTGTTTATCCAACTGCAGAATATATATATTCTGTAATTTGTGACAACAATAATCTTCTTTCCATCAGGGCATACATTATTAGCTTTCCATATGAAATTTGTTCCTAAAGAAAAAGATGGACCTTTTCATTTTATTGTTCTCATTTCTTGAATCATGTTACTCAAAATAATAGTTCTCGTACGTAGTGTGATTTCACTGGAATGCATTTTTGTAGAGATACTGTTTTCAAAAAGTCAGTAGAATAACTAAACCCAAAATTATGACTTTTTGTTTGCAAAATGATATTACTAGACAAGAGAAAGTTACTCAGATGATAAACACCCCTCGAGGCACCAAGGTAGCAAAAAGGTGGGAGCATTCGAGGAAGTTGCTCGGAGATCCTCAAGGCACCAAGGGGGGAAAAAGGCATGAGCTTCCATAGAGAAGTTGCTACGATGATAAACACCCTTCGAGACTCCAAAGGAGCGAAAAAGTAGGAGAGTTTCCGATCGAGGTTGCTCGGGTGAAATGCCCCTCAAGGTTCCAAGAGAGCAAAAAGGTGGAAGCTTCCACGGAGGGGTAAAAAGAAATGATATTACTAATCTCTAATAAACATTATTACAAGCATCTAACAATAAATTTCAAGATTTATTATGTTTCATTCATTGACCAACTAAATTTTCAGTTTTAATTTAAGAATTGCACTAATAAATATTACATAGACCATAATTTCAATCCTAATGCTTAAACATTCAATTATTACTATTCCAAATCAATATTATCAATAACAAAATTACTACTTATAGCAGCCACTATCCTTTTTATATCAACTTTATAGTAAAACAGAATGTTGGTAACTTACTACATACTAAAGTTCATCAAATTAAATTCTTCAATTATAAAAAGGCTAAATCTCCTCCTTTCTTCTTCAATTGAAATTCCACCATTTTAATGGCCGGAAAATTAATTCGTTGCAATTTTCTTTACATTTTTACTTTCCTCGTCTTCTTCGTTACTCTCTATCTCCATTTTCTTCGAAATGATTTCTCTGTTGTTTTCTCCGATCAATTTTATCCGACCACTGTAACTTCCTCCATAGCCAATTTAGTTCTTCATGAAAATTTCCCCTTTTCGTCGTTTCCTATTCCGTCTGTTTCAATTCTCATGCCTGATTGGGAAATCTACGTCATCATTGATTACCCCCGTTTTCACCAATCTGATTTTTACTGTGTTTTTGATACCGGAGAGGGAACTCCGGCGGTTCCTGCAGCAGAGCTTCCATTTCCGGCGAGGTCGGTGCTCAAGTGTGATTTCCCAAAAAGGGCTCGTCGGAGTTTGCCTTTTAAGCAACCCAGATTAAGGGGTTCTTCTGTAAATGCTTATTACCGGAATTCACCATCGCCGGAGCTGTTAAGGTGGACTTTTCTCGTCTATGATTCTCTCACAACTGATAACGACGTCGTTTTATTCGTTAAAGGGTTGAATAAACGCCGAGGCATCGATCGTAAACCGGCAGAACTCACTTGCATTTTCGGTGACGCCGTGAGAACCGCCGTGACGAGCTCAGTACAAGAAGTTTTCCGGTGCAAACCGCCGGATAATTTAGCCGGGAAAGAGCCGATCAAAGTTTCAATTGAAATTGCGGGGCCCACTCCGGAAGTGGTCCCTACCATAACCTATTATACGCCGCCACGTATAATTTCTAGCCAAAAAAAGGCTAAGTTATGTGCTTGTACAATGGTGTATAATGTGGCTAAATTCTTAAGAGAATGGATTTTGTATCATTCAAGAATTGGAGTTGAAAAATTTATACTATATGATAATGGAAGTGATGATAATTTAGCCACAATTGTTAATGAGCTAGTTGAAGAAGGCTATGATGTGAAAACTCATTTTTGGCTATGGCCAAAAACTCAAGAAGGTGGTTTTTCCCATAGTGTTATTTTTGCAAAGGATTCATGTTCATGGATGATGTATATTGATGTTGATGAATTTGTATATTCTCCATCATGGTCTAATTTAACTCAACCATCAAAATCATTGTTACCTTCTATGTTACCAAATTTAGAAGAAGAGGACAATGTTGCACAAATTAGCATCCCTTGTTATGAATTCGGACCATCGAATCAAAAGGAACATCCAACGAAAGGTGTGATACAAGGATACAATTGTAGGAGGAGAACAGAGAATCGACACAAGTCTATAGTGTTACTGTCTGCCGTGGACAACTCTTTGCTCAACGTGATTCATCATTTCAAATTGAAGACGGGGTACAATGTGAAGAAATTGAATGTTTTCGAAATGGTGGTGAACCATTACAAGTTTCAAGCTTGGCCTGAGTTTAAGGCTAAGTTTAGGAGGAGGGTGTCAACTTATGTTGTCGATTGGACTAAACCATCGAACCTTGGTTCGAATGATCGGACTCCAGGATTAGGGTATAGTCCTGTTGAGCCTATAGGTTGGAAGAGCAAGTTTTGTGAGGTATATGATAATGGTTTAAAAGATTTGACACATACATGGTCTATAGTCGAGTTTTTTGCTCCATCAAAGTATCAAATGCCTTGGCTGAATTAAGTCATTTCAAATCATGTGTTTTAAAAGTTGTGTAGACATAGGTTCAAAATAGTTGACCAATATTAATAGTGAATTGAGTTGTTATTATAACAAGCTTCACTAATTGTGACATTAGAATTTAACATGATTGAATGCAACATAGTAAAATAGTTTTTCTTTTATTCTTATAGCTTCTCTTAGTTTGTTTGTTCTTTTGATTCTTTTAGAGTAAGTTGATGTATCTTTATTGGTTCTTCTCAATGGAATTTACAAGATTAATGTTACTAATTTTTCATTAATGGAAATATGGAATCATGTTATATTTTCCTTTTTTTTGGGGTGGTACAATTAACTAGTGTGCGCCGCCCCTATTATAATTAAGCCTATATTTAAACTTTAAACTATAGTGATTCCCATTATGGAATTGTCTCTTTATTACTACTACTGCTACTTAATTAGATCCTAAAATTAATTATTTTGGTATGATAAATATTAAGTCACATGAAACATGGAAATGTCTTCTTTAATATAAGAAACATGAAACGTGAGATAATGGATATAGTAATACTCTATATTCACGGTAAAATATTGAATCCGTCTCTAATATAGTATATACATCATCTTAAAACTCAATAAATCGAGAAAAAAATGAGAAACTCATAGAACAATAAATGAAAGAGAAATATATGAGTTAGGTCTAGAAGTAGAAATGCTCGCATAATCCAAAACAACTATTTTTAGTGAATACGACAAATAATTTGATATGGAAGGGAGTATTTGATCTACCATGTGATATATGCAAAGAATATGGTTTTGTGATAGAAAGAAGTCAAGAACAATACCATGCATTATGGGGGAGGTACTTCAATTGTACATAAAGTTGCAAATTCCTACAAACTTTATGCTAACTTGTAGGAGTTA
This sequence comes from Solanum stenotomum, assembly GCF_019186545.1. Taxonomy (NCBI): domain Eukaryota; kingdom Viridiplantae; phylum Streptophyta; class Magnoliopsida; order Solanales; family Solanaceae; genus Solanum; species Solanum stenotomum. The sequence goes on from NC_064283.1 coordinate 478,917, forward strand.
ATTTTAGACTTTTTAGCTCTCTTTTTTCTGCCTAGTAGTTCACTTCACTCTCTCAAAAGTGGATCTTATCCTTTGATTGTACAAAAAGTTTGGTCCCCTCAAGTCTAGCTAGACTTTTGGTTTTTCAATGTAATTATACTTCAAATAAACCAACTCGATAATCCGAAAAATAAATAAATATAATTTAACGATTTGATTTGATCATAATTGATTAGGTCTGGTTTTAACAAAAAAAAAAGAAGTCAAACAGAACCAAATCATCCCAACATTACATGTACAAAATGATTTGGTTTGATATTTGAAAAAATTTGACAACTCAGTCCATTACATTATTATATCTTACCCTTTTCAAACGTCAATTACAAAATTACACCTAATATGATATTGTTTGTTGTATTGTTTACACTAAATCAAGCAAATTTAACTCAAAGCATTAGTTTGATTGAAGTGAATATTAATAACAATATTTTAAAAAAACTTAGCATTGGGCCATGGTTAGATTTGTCAACTTTCTTAGATGGGCCTTATCCATGTTGTAGACCAATATCTAGAGGCCCAATTAGCTCACTCCTTTCAACATAAAGGCTCAAAGATCAAAACCAAATTATATAGATATGGGCTTACTAAGGCCCATCTTTGCACCATATCACCTCTAAACAATTATATGGGCCGAAGTGTACACATATCCGATTTTGAGATCATCATTTAAGCTACCTTCTTAATATGTAAAATTTACAAATTTTATCGACTTCGAAAAATGGACATATACTAATAATAGTGATGTCCAAGTATGGTGCACCATGAAATTCTTATAATTATGTGACATTTTTCTTTCCTTTTGACTTTTCTGGATAGTGATCTCGCTATATAGTTTATGTTTTTTTTATATATATGATGATGGTTTCACTCTCGGATCCAATTATTAAGTAAAATTGTGATCATTTCATATTAAAATTGAAGTAATTTTTTAAAAACACATTCTTATAAACTAATTTTTTTTTCATCTTCTAATAAGTATTTTATTCAATTCTTGTTCTACACCAACTTTTAAGATAAGAGAAAATCTTAAGTCAAATATATCTACAACAACACTAATATATTCAGAAATAAATACGTAAACAATCTTAACCATATCTTATACAAATAAAACGACGACATTCACTTCAAAACAAGTAAAACCTTTCAAAATTAAATATATCAGAAACATCAAAATAAAAATTTAAAGGTAATATATTCCAATTGAATAAAATATAAAGTATGGTCCCATCTCCACCTAAATACTAGGGGCCCAAAATTCCATGCAGAATCTATAACGGCGCTAACGCGTTTCTATATCATATTTATATATTCCTTATTGTTATTATTATTCCAAACTATTTTTAAAAAAACATATTCGTCAGTGAATAACTCCTTTTGCAAATAATATTTTTTTTCGATAATTTTTTAATTATAATTTTTCATATATAACATGTTTCCATTTATATTATCAAAATTAGACAAATAAATCAATTTTGTCGCAACAGTTGTCGGTAATTGATGAAAAAATAGACCAATGAAGGAGGGTAAGTTCGTCATTTCATTTTCACTTCCCTCACCCAAACGTTTAAATGCTTTGCCATTGAAAACGACCTGCAACTATAATCAAGAGTGAGCTTTAATGCCCCAATTTTTCATCTTTTGCTTTAATTAAATTTTTCCCACTTTAAATTCATAACCAAAAAGCCTCATATAAAAAAGATTAATTTTTTTAAAAAAAAATTAAATTTTTTGGTGGGTGGGTGGTAAAGAAGGATTACCGTTAAAGCTGGCGTTGAATGAGGAGCTGGAAGAATTTTGTCTGAATTTAGGAATTTTTTTGATATTTTTTAACTTTATTTGTTCATAGGATTCTTGAAGATGACAAATATTTAGGACCCATTTTTGGTTTAGTGTTGTTTTTTAGCTTGGTTTAGTTTTGGTAACTTATTTAATTTAGGATTGTTTAAAAAGTTGAGATTTTTCCTTTTTTCTCCTGTGTTTTGAACTGACTTTTAAGTCATAGAAGATATTATCAAATACTATTTAGGACCCATTTTTGGTTCAATGTAATTTCTTAATAATATTTTTAATTTTTTTTACTTTATTTATATTTGTTTGGTTGTCTTTATTGTATTTGCAGATCTATGAATGTGAAAGCTTCAATCTTTTTTCTCTAATATTTATTTTTCTTGATAGAATAATTAGGTTTTTACATATCTAGAAGGAAAAGGAATCGACCCTTTTGGTTCTTCTTTCTTCTGAGCTCCAAAAATCCTTTCTTTTCTTGTTTTTTTTTGTTCTTTTAACTGTTTTGTTCATTTTGGAGCTCCTATATAGTAATTTTAGCAGGAGTTTGAGGTGGGGTTTTGTGGTTTTTGAAAAATCTGTGTTTGGTTGTGAAGTAAAATTGGCTAAAAAAGCTTATGAAGAAAAAAATGGGTTGCTTTTCTTGCATGAAGTTTAATCGAAAAGATGTAAGAGATTTTGATGAAGATATGGGTTCAAGATCCATCAAATCTTCAGGTTTGCTTCTTAGATTTTCCTTTGTTGTTATCTACTTAGATAGAAGATTCAATTTTTAGCTTTTGATACAATGTAGGAACTACTGTTATTGTATAATTTTTGTTTATCATTACTCCGTTTTAATTTGTTTGTCTGTTTTTGACTTGACAAGGAGTTTAAGGAAGTAATGAATACTTTTGAATCTTGTGCTTTTAAACATGTCATGTGAATAGTTAGAATTAAAGAATTGTTCGAAATGAAAAGGAAAGAGACATTTTTCTTGAAACAGATTAGAAAGTACAGTAAGACAAATAAATTGAAACGAAGGGAGTACTTTTTTTGGCTGTCACACAATGTAGTGTATGTATGTTAAAATCTGTTCCTTTTTTTGTGATTCTAGAACTGTAAGGGTTGTTATATACTTTATGTTGTTAGTAATGTCTGAGATTTGAGTTGCATTTGGGAGATGGGGAGTTTGATCATGTGATGCTTTAGTTCATTTTATTGAATTATGGTTTTTGTTCATGTTTAGGGAAAGGTAGAAAAGGACGTTCTTTAGGAGGGAAAAGCGGGGAAAGCAACAACCAGAAGGGTAATGTTGCGCGCAGTTTCACCTTCAAAGAACTTGCCTTAGCAACCCAGAATTTCAGAGAAGCTAATCTTCTTGGCGAAGGCGGTTTTGGAAGTGTGTACAAGGGCCGCCTTGAATCAGGCCTGGCAAGTTTTCTATTTCCGCAAGCATTTTGGCTTTTGATTTTCATACATTGCTAACTTTCTATTCCTTGAAAAGGTTTATTGTTTGTCATTATACCTGTCCAAAAGAAACAGGGGAGGAGAATGTTTTGCATAGATGAAAATTTGAATGCTACGTCCTAAAAAGATGAAAAATTTCAATGATAGGCTGCACTTGATGGCCTTTTATTGTTCCTCATGTGTTTTGATCTTGTAAACAGGTTGTTGCAATCAAACAACTTAATCTTGACGGTCTTCAAGGACACCAGGAGTTCATTGTGGAGGTTCTCATGTTGAGTTTATTACATCACAAAAATCTTGTCAACTTGATCGGATACTGCACTGATGGAGACCAAAGGCTCTTGGTTTATGAGTTCATGCCAATGGGTAGCCTGGAGAATCATCTTTTTGGTAATTTAATTTCTTTCCACAAGTAATATTCCTGTTTGATTTCACTGCTTTGTTTATCCAAGTTTTGTTAGTCAAGCTATTTTTCTTCCACTTGCTTCAAAGATGTTGAATCATGAGTCGTGATCCTATGTTTGTGAAAGATTCTTCATATTTTCAACTGCATTCTAGTGCTGTTATGGCTAATAACACGACATTAGCTTTTGCTTTCACAAGATGTCAAATGTGAAATTGAGATTACCTGTATTATATCTTCAGGATTGCTCTCATTGGTTACTGTAGTGGAAGGTGCTGTTCAAGCTCATGTCCTATCTGTGTGCTTGTATTAGTATTTTGTTTTGAGTGATGGATAATTTTTATGTAATTTCCTTATAATCAAGTAGTATTTTCTTTTAATTTTTGTAGTTATCTTGCTTGATAGTGCAGTACTCTGAACAGTATGTTACTATTGATATTGTAGATTTAGAACGAGGAAAGAAGCCACTGAGTTGGAGCACGAGACTTAAAATTGCTTCTGGTGCAGCTCATGGACTTGAATATCTTCATTGCGAAGCGAATCCCCCTGTCATATACCGTGATTTGAAATCTTCAAACATATTGTTGGACAATGATTTCAACCCAAAACTGTCAGATTTTGGACTTGCAAAATTGGGACCTGTCGGCGAAAACACCCATGTTTCGACGCGAGTGATGGGAACCTATGGATACTGTGCCCCTGAGTATGCCATGAGTGGAAAATTGACTCTGAAATCTGACATTTATAGTTTAGGTGTTGTACTGTTGGAGTTAATAACAGGGCGAAAGGCTTATGACAACTCTAAAGAGGCTGGAGAACAGAACCTTGTTGTTTGGGTGAGTTTATATTATCTGGTGTGCCTGCATATTAATTTCCGTCTACTTATAGTTCCTGCTCAAATAGTTTGCACTATGGTTTTCAGATTTTACAATCTATATTCAATAGATAACCGTAATTTCTTGTTCATTGCCATGTTTCATGTATTTGAACTAAGCTGTTGCACATTTACCAACCAATCTTTGTTAATTCTCTTCCAAAATTTACATGTTGAGCTTGTTAGCAGATTGGATCACAACCTGATTCCAGTATAGATTATTTACCGGTTTTTGTACTTCGATTGTTGTATTTTTTTTGTTTTAGTTACTGTGCAGATTGCTTTGTCAGTCAGCCGTCATCTCAACTGCAATAATAGCTCGTTGATGGAACTTTAGATCTTACTAACTTTAAAAGTAACAGATGTTATTATCTTTATGTGCTTCTTGATCTGAGAAATTCTTCTTTTGGTTGCAGTCTCGTCCTTTCCTTAAGGACCGGAGGAAGTTTGTTCATATGGTTGATCCTTTGTTGAATGGTCAGTTTTCCGTGCGCTCTTTGCACCATGCAGTTGCAATTACTGCAATGTGTATCCAGGAGCAAGCCAGTTTTCGCCCCATCATCAGTGATATTGTTGTCGCACTTGACTATCTTGTTTCACAAGCAGAAAGCTCTGATTCGCAAGGAGGTGGTTCACAAACTGTAAAGCAAACACATCATCACAAGGATAATTAAACGTCAGTTCAAGAAAACAAACTTTTGAATATAGATCTGCTCCGTGTTAAAGCTTGTCCACATCAAATTGCTAAAGGTCATGATGAGAACTGCTGAGGAGTATTGAGGTAAGAAGACATCTCACATGCAATGCGCTTCCGCTGATTATGATGAACTGTAAAGAAGGTGCACAAAATGTTAACAAAATACTGCTATTAGGATTTTGTTCTAAGCGAAAGTTAGTTACATATATCTGACCGTTTAAGTGTGTTGGATTCGCCAAAGGTAGGTTGATGGAGATAGTTTAGAAACATTCTTTTACGCGTCTCTTGTCTACATATTTTCTTTCTTCTCCTGTTTGGTTGGTGTGGATTGAGGAAGTTCTCGTTTATTATACAAACTTTGAAGTTGATATGTGAATATATATGTCAAGATGCCTACAGGATGATCATTTCAATCTGTAATTTATATGCCTTGAAATACGAAACGCGATCGTGGACCGGAAATTGTAATAGAAAGACTAGTTTTATCTCTTCTCTTGATGGGGGCAGAAAGTTGTGCAACAACCTTTTATGTGTTCAACTAGTTTTTCTGTCTTCCTTTTGTTGGGGGTTTATCTTGTTCTGTTTTACTCTTGAAGTCAAGGAATGTTTACTCTACTGCCTCTTTTTTCCTTTTTAACAACTGCGGTGTTTGCGCCAGCTTGTGCACACTGCAAGCTTGACGGGGTACCTGCATGTGAGACTAGTTTGCTAATTATGGACTTATATGAACAGATGCAAGTTGTAGTAGATGGAGAGATAAAATGGCTATTTGTTTTCTCACCTGACTTTGTCCACACATGTCTAATTTTCTTCTTTTGCTATCATAACAAGTTTGATAAAAAGACTACAAACTTTTTGGTGTTTCAGATGATGTTTCCTAGAGTCAATGAAGCAAGAAAAATGCAGACTTCTCCTCTTCCTGTATCTTTGGCTGTAACATTGGTCAAGATTGAGTCTTGTTTCACATTATTTTGATATTTTAAAACAAAAGTTTATGGTCGGGGCCAATGGTGGAAGCCAGAATTTTCACTAAGCGGGGTTAAAACTATGAAAAGTAAACACATAATATTTCAAATATACAATGTAATTTTTGTTGAAGGTTAGAACTACATTAGTGGCCTATGGAACTTTTTCTTCATTTAAGCTTAAAACCGACAATATGAGTAAGCTCACATAGATTAAACAAGTTAAATCGTTGAATTACGCTATTAATATGGAAGAGTGCAATATTATAATTCACATGATATACTAATGATAGTCTAGAATAGTTTTTTACATACTCTATTATTTAAAAGTTAAATGTAGCTAGTAATATAGAATGGAATATCAATGATACCAATGAATAATATCAATGACAATTGTATGAGATGACATGAAAAACCAATCAATCATAAGTGAACATAAAAACATGGATCTTCGTATGTGGTATTCATATTAAAATCTCGAAATATTTAATTTTGCTCGCATAAGGATTATTATAATATTAATAACAATAAATTTAGTATAATTCTTATTTTTAATCTTGGACGATACTTTCTTATCACATAAGACTTCGATAAGGTCATAATTAAGGACTATTAAAAAAGAAATATCCTCTACTAATTATTATTTTATATTGATTTGAGTTTAATACAGCTCATATATCCAAGATTAAAAAGTGATACATCTAATTTAGTCCATAGTTTTACAGAGTCAACCTATTCACATTTTTCTCTTTTTCTAAGAAAGTTCCTCTAGCTGCCGACTTTTAAATTTAAATATGAATTTATATTTCACAATTTTCCATCTTTCTCAACTTTATTATCTTTATTTTCTCTAATATTTATATTTGTTTGAGTCGTTCAATTCCCATTGATTGAAATAAATAATATTCATATAAAATAGGAGTACTATCTTTTCTTGTCTTCCTTTTTATGTTTAAAAAGTGTTTCACGCTTTATTTTGGCATATATAGAAATTGTTTATTATAAAGCTACAATATTATCAGATCAACTTGCCTGATTAATTTGCAATCATTTAACCTAACAACAATAATAATAACATATTCCGTGTACGATTATACGTAATTATAAGGTCTGAAAATGATACACACTAGATCTCACCTCGAAATAAAAATGAAAGATATAGAGAAGTCTGAAATAAAAAGATATAAAAGTGAAAAGACATGATAACGTAACTAATAAAGAAAATATTCTGCATAATTAGTACTCCCTCTGTTCCTAATTACTTGTCCATTTTGACAAATCTAGAAAGGACCAAAAAAAATTTGCCTACTATACCCTCAATTAATTACTTTAAAAAATGTAGAACTTCTTGAAAACCTTAAGTTTTTAATTCATTTATTTCATAATTAATTGGAGTAAAATGGTAAACTCACTATGTCAATAATTGTTTTCTTAATAGGTGTGTCAATTCAAAAATGGATAGTAATTAGAGACGGAGGGAGTATTTCTCTAGCCATAAAAGTCAAAATGTTGGAAAAATATGCCTATTGTGAAACATGTCTGTCTGAGAAAAAGTTTAATAAAAACAAGAAAAAATAGTAAAAGAGAAAACTTTGTTTAAAAATAATGATTTAACGCTTTTTTTGTTGTTGAATAATATGAAATTGATCATCAAATGTTTGCGTCATTGATTACACATGAAATTCCAAGAATGTGAAAATAGCACTCCAATTTTTCCCCAAAAAAAAACATTAATTTGTTTGTTAACGTTGACAACTTCTTCGACATGTCTCATTCTAAAAGTTGTCAAAATGTGAGCCAACCATGTGAAAAAGTTTGTTTAATAAGGTCCGATTAAATTTGGATTTATCTTGAAAAGACTTTTATAATATCGAAAGGAGTAAACTTTAAAAGTTATTTCATATCCAAAGTTCAAATTTGAGATTTTTAATTAAGAATAAGATGATTATTAGCTATTCTTTGAATGTTGGTTTGGAATTTTCTTTTAAAAAAAATATGCTATTTGAAAAGTAATCAATCTTTTCCCAGAAGAAAGAGGCAAAAATTGGTTGACAAAATAGATAAAATCTTTTTTAATAGGTCAAAGGTATAGTTTTAACTTATTAAAAATCTCCAAATTAGCAAAAATAATATAAGGATTTAGTCAAGTTTGAATTTTGCTATAATTTTATATCCATATTATCTCACTTGTAATAAACCCCTTAATATTAGTAAATCATAACTTTGGTTCTCGTAGTATCTCATTAAGTATATTTAATCTTGACTTAATCAAAGATGTTTGGTAGCTTTTGTTTCCTAATTAATTACACGTGTAACTAATGATGTAGTTTATAGGAGTAAAAATTCATTAAATTTATGAAGATTAATAAGCAGAAGAATATTAAACAATGAAAAATGCACGCTCTTAATAAGATATTTCAATGATCAAAATAAGAGTTTTTGTCATCTTCATGCAAATCCTATTAAGTTAATTAACTATTGACAAAACGTATAGAAGTGAAGATACGAATTAAACTTTATGAATTTTAAATTTTAAAATAATAACATTGATATCAGATTCGAGTAAATGAGTTCTAAATGTGAAAATTACAAGAATATACTATTTAAGATAGTTCCGTCCTATTGAGCATGTATGTGTTACTCAATGCATGTGTATTGTATATTTCCATGTTTCATTACGTCTTCAAAATGTGCCCCATATTTTGGGTAGGGGATAACATATAAGCCAAAAATAAAAGTAAATAATGGGAAGAGTAGACTTTATGCTTTTATGTGTAGGTCCAGATTAAATAATGTAACCATTGAAAATGAAATTAAGTCCCAAATAGACTAATTATATATAAAAAAAAATTCCCAATATATAGACCGAGTCTGATAAACCAATTCTCATCTTAATATACCATCTCTTTCATTGGCTATATCATATTATTAGAGTATTTATAATGGTGTAGACACTATTTTTTTTTTCTCCAAACAAGATTATATCACATTTTGGAAAATAAACATGCCATTAAGGGTGTGTTTGATACGAAGAAAAATGTTTATTTAGGAAAATATAAGTTAATTTCTTATTATTTACTTGAGTTTGATATGTAAATTAAAAATATTATCCCAAATACATTTATATATAATCTAGATAAATATTATGACAGATAGGTGAGATTGGGGGTACGTTTTTGGGGTTGGGGACTACAGAGAGGTGGGATAAAGATGAGTTATGTTATAGCTAGGGTGCGGAAAACATAATCAATATTTAACCTATTTAATCTCTTTTATACTAGCGAAGTCATTTTTCTTAAATTTAAGAAACCTAATTATTATTTTTTAAGAAAAAAGACGACTAACCAAACATGAAAAAATTGAGATTTTCCTCCGTTCAGAATGCACTCTATTTATTGGAAGAGAAAAACGAAAGTTAATACTCACAAAAGAGTCAAACAGTACGCTATTTATTTTAGGAAGAATTCAAAGGTTTATAGTGAGGAGAAAACAAATCAGTCAATCATTGATTTATTCAAGGACATAGAATTATGGTTCCAAATTGAAATTAAAATTACTAGCGTGTAATCTTTATGAGAATCCCAAAAATATGTAAAATATAATTCATGTGTGTTCTAAGTTAATCGAGATAACCTAGTGTCTTGTGAATGTCAGATAACATTTTAGGAATTCAATTTACAAATCTTTTTTTTTTTTTAAAAAAAAAAAAACGATTTGTAACTCTTGTTCCACCAATGCAATACTTCCTGAAATTAAAGTATAAATTATAGATAAAATCGCCATAAAAAGTGCACTAATAATTATATGAAATATAAGGAAGATTACCTAATAAAACGAGTTACTTTTTATCGTGTAAAAAATGTACGCTACTTTACTTTATGTAAGTTAAATTTTAAGTGTAATGAATATTTGTCGAGATGAAGATTTATGAAGTCTAATATCTTCACTTTAAATTTCGATACATTGATATACAAAATTACGTTGATAATGTATATAACTAAAATATGTTCGTCTCTCCTTCTTTTCGCCTCTTAAATATTATCTATATATATCTTGTTATAATTATATTTTTGACCCCTGTAGTTGGTCAGAATGTAGACTAATTTTTAATTTACTTTCTGGATTAAAAAAGTCAATTTTTTTCTTTTAAATCTCAAAGGAGTATTGCTTTATTTTTTTAATATTATAAAGTACAATAAGATATGCTTCTAGTACATATTTACTACGTGTGTGACGCGGTATAGTTGACTTGTTCTTATTATTTTATTTTTAAAAAAGTTAAACGCACCTCTTTTAAGAAATAATAATATTTTAAAAAAAAAACTCCTAAATTTCATGCATCTTGTCTTATTATTTTCTTGTTGAAATCATATAAACTATTGTTTTCTTGTTCTACAATGTTTTAATACTAATATTATGTTCTAGAAAATAATTTTTCAAAGCAAAGCAATTTTAATGTGTCTGTGCAATATTTTGGAAGTCAACTAACTAATTTTCATAAGTCAAAATTAAACGTAAATGAATGATCTCTTAAATTTAAATATAATAAATTTAATTTACATTGACAATATTATTAATCAATATGTGTATTATCCCATCACGTCCAAGAAGATATCCAAAGTCTGGTTGGCTAGAACAAGTCATAGCCGTAATAGGATTGAAAAAAAGAAGATCTCTTAGGTATAAAATGAACTTCTTTTATAAAATAATATCATAAAACTAAACAAAATGGACGAGAAATAGTAATCATACAAATAAAATTAATTCACGATAATATTTTGAAGTTTTAATTATGAGAATTTGAAACTTCATGACAATACTATTTTCTATTAGAAAAACTGAAAAAAGACATTCTATTTACGAATTTTATGTTTTAATAAATCTTACATAATGCGAATTCAAATTACTCATAGAGGCGAAGAGAGTTGGAAAATTGCCACAAAAATCAAAAGAGGTTGTTAGAGAACTTATTGGGCAAGGAAATAAAGGAGTGGGTAGCAAATTAAACTATAGATTAAAATAAAGTGACAATATATTTTTTTAAATAAAAATAATAATACAACAAAGTGATAATAGTCTCTGTGTTTTTGTATACAATATGAATATAAAAGGGGTTATCCCATTTTTCATTTGGCTAACTATCTTTCCTCCTCCTTTCCTTCTCTCTTCCTAAGAAATTAATGCAGTACTCCACAACCACAAGAAAACTATCAACTATTCTTATTATTTAGTAGCAACAACACAACTACTTCTCCCAAAAATATTACTTACAAGAGAAATTTAAGAACAAAGAAAAAATGGGAAATTGTTGGCCAAAACCTGTTGATGTTCATCCTCCCACTGTCAAATACTCTAATAGTATTCCTTCAGGTATATTAGTTTGTTTCAGAAAGAATATCTCTAATATTATTGTTATAGTCGCAAAATGTTTAAATTCACAAGTTCTAAGTGTACTTTTGGTATATATATATGTCAAAAGTTTTCGTTCATTATCTGAACTCCATGCTTGATCAAACACCATCTAATATATATATATGTTACGTTGGTTGTTGAATCTTATTAATTTCTTCGCGTGTTTAGTGTTTACTATTTTATATCTTAAATATATTTCTTTTGATGAATATTCTGACTCATGATTATTCAAAAGTACCTTTTTGTTTCCTAATTTGATTGTGCCATAAAAAAAGTTTCATTTTCCAATTTTCTATGTTTATGTTCCTCGTATTAAAAATTCTGACTCACGACTATTAATTCCTAAGAAGTATTTTTCTAATTTTTTATCCCTTGGTAGTGATCGTGAAGAAACCAATTAATACATCTCCGGGAAGGAACACAAGGAATGTGGTGGCGCAGCCTAGCGGAGATGGCGGTGATTCGAGGAAAGTGGAAGTTCCGGCTAGCGGAAAAATAATCACGCCGAATTTAAAAATGTTTACGCTAGCGGAATTAAAGAGCGCAACGCGAAATTTTCGGCCCGATACGGTGCTAGGAGAGGGAGGATTTGGTACAGTATTTAAAGGATGGGTCGATGATAAAACATTTGCACCTTCTAAAGTTGGAGTTGGTATGCCTGTTGCTGTTAAAAAATCAAATCCTGATAGTGAACAAGGCCTTAAAGAATGGCAGGTTGGTTACTATATATCCTCTTCGATTTTCCATGTATTTCTTTTAAGTATAATATCTGAAACTTACTGATACGACTAATTTAAATTTGTTAGTTGAGTAGATCGTCTAAATAGGGTAAAGCGTTTTTCAAGGATGATAATGATTGTGTGAGTTTGGTGGTGGGTGGGAGGGGGGGATGGGGGCAGAGGTCATGATATGATATGATATGTGATGTCGACTTCACCAAAATGTCAGTGTTGTATAGGACTGAGTATATTTGATGTCCACCTCAAAACGCAGGACCTTTGGTTATTTGCGTAAATATATACCCTTTATAGCTAAATTGTGTTTAGAAGTATTTTTGATAAAATTGATGTTAAGTCGAATCCATCGCATTACACTCTTTGGTGGTCCATGAATTTTTTATTCATGAAGAGGCAATAATGTTGATCAGAATATACTTTCTTTTATTCTCCCATTTTTTAAGTTCATTGAAAGCTAGGAATATTAAATTGACAATTGAGTGCCATAAGACCAAACACTAACACTAGAGCTATTAAATTTTATATAACCAACAAAATAGACCCCTCCAAAGTCAAACTTGTGCTTGATTTGAAAATTTAGTTAGATTTTATTATATTATAATTATTATAAAATATTTTATACAGAAGCGGAGCTAGCATATATATCATCACGAGTTTAGTTAAATTCATAAATTTTGATCTAAATATTAAACATGTATAAATTATTAAGTCAGAACCTAGAAACAAAAAAGAAAAAAACGACTAATAACTTAAGTGCATGAACTTTGAGTTGAATTTTGCCTCTATTATTATATATATATATATCCCTTTAAAATTGATTTTTAAAAAAAGTATGAGCTCGGATAGTCTTCGATATTTTTTAATATTATCTACAAAACCTTTTTTAGGTTTTTAATATGTTTTTTTTTTCTTTTCTCATAGCTAATATTTGACTAGTCACTTCTCTGAGAAATAAAAAAAGGAGAGTCTAATAATTAGATCAATTAATTAAATGTAGAAGATAATATAGTTTAACTCTTTCAAATTAAAAGCATCCACGTGGGTTTCCATACAATCAATTAATTTCTGGAAAATATATTAATCAAATTTGATTCATGAAAAAGAAATATTACAACTCACACAAATATATACCATTGCTATAATATATTTCATGAAAGTGTAAATCACTTTCTCGGTACTATTTGTGCAATTTAACTTGGTGTAGATCGTTATTTATTTTATTTTTCAGGTTACTAATAAATATATAAATCACTAATTATAGGTAATCACCTAGGTCTATTTGTGTTTGTATTTAACTTTGTATTGACAATGTAAAAAGAATTTTTACACTATAAATATAATTTAACATGTTATTACAAGTTATTTATGTCCTTTTCTAGTTAACTAATGTTACTATAATTACCTATAGTTATTTATTTATTTATATATTTTCTTGTCAAAATAGAAGTCAAATTCACTACCTTTAAAAAGGGTAAATTTATTAAGTCAAACACAAGAAAAAAGGCTCTAGTAAATATTACATTGTACACTTGCATTCAATTGATAGAAGTTGAAAAAATTCTATCTACTACGACTTTGGAAAAGGAATTGGTTGTTTGACTAATGAATTACGTAGAAAAATAGATCTTCTTTCTTTGATTTGAAGTAAAAATAAATAAATTAAGAGTAATAATTTTATTCCGTTTACTTTCGAAAAACTTGTTGATCGTAGATTAGTTCTATGTTGTCAACACCTCAACTCAAAGACTTAAGTTAGTCTGGTTGGAACTGCATTCATTTATTATGCCTTAGATTGAGATATCTTGAAATCAACGTTTTGAGTCAACTTTCTAATTTGAAATAGTAAAATTATAAAAATATCAACGATGCAACAGTTCAATTTGTTTTCTATTTATATATATAAAAATATATTATTGTTTTCTATAGAAAATTGATGATTTAATATTTGTTTTTTCAGGCTGAAGTAAAGTTTTTGGGAAAATTTAGTCACCCAAATTTAGTAAAATTAATTGGATATTGTTGGGAAGAAAAAACATTCCTTCTAGTATATGAACATATGCAGAAAGGAAGCTTAGAAAGTCATCTTTTTAGAAGTAAGCCCCTTACTATTCTATTTTTTCATTACTCGATTTAATTTATATACACTGACATTATAAAAAAAACGTTCGATTTTATTAGAAGAAGGCGCGGAAGCATTGTCATGGGATACAAGGCTGAAAATAGCAATCGGAGCAGCAAAAGGACTTGATTTCTTACACACTACAGAAAAACAAGTTATTTACCGCGATTTTAAAGCTGCCAATATTTTACTGGACGCGGTAATTCTTTTTTTTTAGAATAGAATATATGTAGATCTTATCTTTGATAATATTTTTACTGATAAAATGTTGGTTTCAATTATTGTGACAGGACTATAATGCAAAGCTTTCAGATTTTGGACTAGCAAAAATGGGTCCAGTAAATGGGGACTCACATGTGACCACTAAAATTGTTGGTACTTATGGCTATGCTGCACCTGAGTACATGGCAACTGGTAATTTATACTACTTTATTTCGATATTTGTATTGATATTTGGTTAAATATAAATTTAAATAAGAAAGGTATAGTCTTATTAATATTTTTAAGTTCGAATATGAAATTTTAATTAAGAATAAAAAAATACGTATTCATCTGATTGATGATAGTGAGGGGAAGGAAATTGGCTTCTTGAAAAAAATTATATTCTTGGCCCAAACTTTTCTATGTTCACACATTTGCAAAATTGACCTTGTCCTTGGAGAAAATTTCAACCTAAATGTGAACTCATAAATGATTTATTTAATAATATTAGCTGGCAAAGCTAAGTATAAATTGGTTCAGCTACTTTTTGTCTTTATATTCCTTATATTTTAATTCTTAAAAAAATATTGAATCATATATCTTTTTTTGTTTCTTCATTGAAAAAGTCTTGATTCCTACACCTTATGTTTGATTTATGTAAATGTCCCTTTTCAAAAATCATCATTTAGCTATTGTTTCTTAAAAATTATTCTTTCGAATAACACTAGACTCAGTTCTAATGTTTATTCATATACTGTTCAAGTTCAACCTTAACTTACAAAATTTGAAATTGTGGTCTAACGTTCTCTTGTAAGATTTTCAACTTGCTCAATGATTCACTTAATTTTTGGCAGGTCATTTATACGTAAAGAGTGACGTATACGGGTTCGGAGTGGTGTTACTCGAAATCCTTTCGGGCCGGAGAGTACTGGATCTTAACAGGCCCAATGGAGAACATAATTTAGTAGATTGGGCCAAGCCCATGTTACCTGACAAAAAGAAGCTAAGGAAATTAATGGACCCAAGACTGGAGGCCCAATACCCATCAAAGGCTGCATTTCAAATAGCTGAAATTATAGTAAAATGCCTTGAACCTGATCCAAAAAATAGACCTTCCATGGAAGAAATTTTGGAATGTCTGGAACAATGTAACGGGATCCAATTGAAACCGCGAGCAAAAAATACCACGAGAAATCACAATCATCGAGGGCATCGATCACCTCTCCACGTTAAGAAAACAGGTAGTGGTAATGTGATTGGAAACCAAGGCTATAATGCTCCAACGAACCGTAGCTATTGAAACTCAAAAGGGAGATCAATCAAATGTTCTTTTAGTTATACGATCAATTCTACGAAAGATCTTTATGAATTGTGGGCTTGTGTACATCAAGGCCCAGTCCAACAAAGGCCCAATAAGTAAGGCCCATTAAGGGGCCCACTAAGCTCTGTTGGTAGTTTGAAATGGTCTTATGTAATCATGAGAAAAGCTGGCATTTGTCTGTATTCAGACTAGAGATAGTCAACATCAACAGAAAAAAGGAATTCCATCTATCACTATAATAATTTTTAACTTTTTTTCAAAAAATAAAAACTTTTTTTTTTCAAAATAGATATGATTGTATCACCTTTTGTCTGTATATTTTTAATTTTTTGGATCCATTTCTAGAGTGATCATGTATCCTATTCTTAAGGTCAATATTGATTTGCCTTTATTACTTTCTTGTCTTTATTATCCCTTGGGTCACTCTCTCTTACAAAGAAAGGGCAAGTATATCCATTTTTAATAAGTATACATGTAATATAATAATTTAGGGTGGGACAGAAGAAAATATTTTTTAATTTTCTCATGTTCGGTTGGTTGAGAATGTAGAATCTTTAAAAAATGAGGACAATAACTTAACTAGCAGAAGGAAGGAAAGTTTCATATATTGCATTCCACCACGTCGGTTGTTTCTTTCTTATCCTCCAACACACTTCATCTTCATGTTCATACCTTTCTTTTTGACCTTTCATAGTGTTTGTCTAGATTATATACAAATGCTTTTAAGATAACTTTTTTTCTTCATTTTAACAAGTATATATGTATTATAATCACTTAAGTTGGCTCGATACAGAAGAAAATATTTTTCAGTTTTCTCATTTGGTTAAGAATTTAGAATCTTTTAAAAATGAGGACAATGAATTACGTAATAGAAGGAAGGAACGTTTCATGCATTCCACCAAGCAGGTTGTTACATGCTCACCCTCCAACATACCTTATCTTCACGTTCACACACCCCTCATTCTGACCTCACATAGTGTTTGTCTAGAGTATATACAAATACTTTTTAGTTAACTTTTGTTTACGTACTGAACACGAGAAAATACGTAAGAAACTTATTTATTCCTTCATACATAAAACACTTTACAAATTATGATGAAGTGATAAACACTCTTTCAATCTTAATCAAAGATATCAAATTCGAATTATATGTATGAAACCAATGTATTCTTAACATCATACGAATCTTAATTAATCAGACCTCGAAGCTAGTACAGACATTAAAGAGAATGGGACCAAATACAGTTGCTTGATAAATACTCAAAAAGGGTATATAAATGATGTTGAATGCAGTAAGAAATGATTAGTGTGGCAATTTCATCATGTTTGGGCCTGGTAGCTCAAAGATCTTTTCATCAGTCAATTACTTGCAGGCCCTCTCTAATTATTTCCACATGCCTTCCTATATAGCACGTCTAAACCCAAAATCTACCACAAAATTTTCATTTAATATAAAATTTATGAAGAAAAAAAATCAAATCTAGTCTAGATGGTAAACTTAATTTAATATATCATGTCAATCTTATAAGAAAGTAAAAATTTAAAATGAAACATTATTACGTGAGACATAATTTGAAACAGAGAGAATATGAATAGTCTGAAACACTAACCTCCTAAAAAATACGCTTAGTGAAAAAGTTTTTCAAAAAAGTAATTGGTTTAGCAAGTAGTTGATAAGTATTCATTGTTAAATTACTTTTTTTTTTTCCTATGAATGTTTTAGGACAAAATCTATGAATACATGTTTAGTAATTTTATATTAACCAACCATATATGATATATTATAAAGATCTAAATATTAAATCCTTTTTTTTAGTCAACTTTAATCAATGCCGCCGGAAGTATAATGAAGATTATATAGCATGATGAAATTTTATACATTTAACAAAAAGGGAAATAAAAAGAATAAATTATTATATAAAATAATTATTTTTCAAATCCCAAAGTTAAAGTCTACTAATTACATAAACATGCGTCTAAGTGTGTGCAGTCCCTTTAAGAATAAAGTTGAATTTGTACTATTTAATTAACTCTTATTAAACTATTAAGTAAAAAAAAAAGTTGAAATTCAACCCTAAAAGTATTTAAAAAGTAAAAAAAAAGGGACCTGCATGCTTAATCATTGAACTATTGAGCCCATAGATGTAAAGTTGTCTTCTTATAAATCTTTAGGGATTAATAAACAATAAAGCCCATCATGTTTCAACATGATCAAAAGTACCTATTTAACATGCTATTCTATCTTGTCATATATATAATTATCATTATTCATCAATTTTACTCCATTGCATTATTTGAAATTGTTCAATTTTTCACTTCACTATATATATATATATATATTGGCTCTAGTATTATCTCACGATACGATTATTTTAAATTATTATTAAAATAGACAAAACCTGAACTTTTTTGTCGATGAATTTTGACGTATGATATTGACTCTTTCATGATGAAAATCTATTAAGTTCATTACGAATATGAAATAATTTATTAATAGCAGAGTCAAAATGTAATCGAAAGAAAATTAAGCAATTTCATATAGTAAATGGGTAAATTCAAATTCGTCCTGTGTGGACCCTCATTGATTGAGGTATTCAGTGTGAAAAAAGATATAATTCCGGCTATATGATTAGTAATTTTTAAAAAGAGATAAATGTTAGATTTTATTTGTTTCAATAATGCGCCTAAAGTTTTGGTCAATATTTTTGCTTTGTTCAAATTGAATTTTTGTATCACTTGTATGCTAGTTTAAACTTTTCTCTTTGTTCATATTCAATCTTAATCATAGTATTCCATTCCTTTTATTTTACTCGATCGACTCTATATCTATTTAACCAATTAAGAGATTTTGTTACTTTTTTTCGTTCGACTATAATCCTTACTTATAAATAGCTATATAAAAATAATTTCAAAACATCATTAATAAGATTAATTAGTTTAATAATATACACATTTAATTAAAATTTTATTAAAAAGACATATCAAGCCAATATAGGTTAATTAATATGAAACGAAGAAAGTATCAACTAGTCAACTCTGTAGTATTATGATTTTCAAGGGGCTTTTTTCTTCTCATTTTCACTTGAGAGGAGTATGATTTGCCTAGTGTGTTACATATTTTGGAGCAAATTTAAGTGAGATGGTATTATTATATTATTCACTATTTATTTTGCAACTGAACTTTGTTGAAACTAATAAATTTGACAGGTTGTGAAATATGAATCCTTACAAAATCATTACAGCTGTGGAATTTTTTTGTTTTTTTCGACAAAAGGATATATATCCCCTCTACCGCTGAAATATTTGACATTGTAGTATTGTCTCTTGTATGCACTCAGCACTACCTTATAAATGAGTTTGAGTGTTCGGATAGAAATAATAAAGTGTTATATGAAAGTTAAATCAGATGACAAATAATAAGATAATTTGATTTTCCAAACAATACTCTTGAAATGATAAAATTATGAACGTTATTGTGATATAAGAAAAAATGAATTTTTGTATATAAAAGTTCAAAATAAAAAGATAGATATGAAAGAGTTTTTTCTATCAAAAAAACTTTTCAAAAAAAATATAATTATTAAAGAATTTACATTAGAAAATTCAGGACAAATGCCATCACCGATTGAATTTCTTAGACAAACAATGCATGAAACTTGAACCGTTTTCGAGAAATAGTTCTTCAAGAAACATCGATCTTTAAAAAAATGTCATAAATGGCTTGCTTTGTTTTTTTTTCTAGAACTTTAGACTTAACTTATAAATGTTATTTGGACATTTATTCGTGACATCATAGATGACCCAAAAGAAACGATAAGGTTTATGATAGAGTGGTAAGTAATTCTTTATCCCTAATTAGAGGTATATTGAATTCGAGTCTTCCAGAATACGGAGTCACTTTTGTTAGAAAACGTTTTACCTCCATATATAAGATTTTCTTACATAAATTCAAATTTAATCAAGCTACAATATAAACATCGATAGGGGAAATAAATTGATGACTAGAAAGGGCTTCGAAGCATGTGATAAAAACTTATTTCAATGACAATTTGATACACTATTAATGTTCATCACAAAAAGAAGAAATACAACATTTTTTAAAGATAAAATTATATATGTAGAATCTTCGAAGACTCAAGGACCACCTAGCTATGAAAATTATATTTCAATTATGTAGAATATAATGTTCATGCATATGAACAATTTATGCGAAATATATTATGTGATATGAATATATGATCGAATTAGCGAAAGATTTATTACCTCCAAATACATTGCATAGACAATTATATAGTGAATTATTATAAATAATTATAGCATTATTATTATTTGGTGTATGTTAATCATTAATTTAATTATACAGTAGTGGATAATTTAATTGAGATGTGTTGGAATAGTCT
>NC_064283.1:515292-605224 GCF_019186545.1 Solanum stenotomum
TCACCATGAGATATCTCTATATCATCTCCTCGTGTTTATAATTCATTTGAAAATTTCAGATGCTTGAAGACGTCCCTCAAATTTCAAGTGGTGTTCAACTCTCAATTGTACAAGGATATATGTCAAAGTTCTACAGGTGATTCAGTATGCTTTTAATCATTTATGACCAGTGATTGGTTTAGTATTGTTCTTCCAGAAATGAAATGTTTGTGTAAACAACCCCTCTTTTCCAGGAGATATGGAACATGGGTGGCTAGAAATCCAATCCTTGTGTTGTGTTCATCATTATGCATCGTCCTGGTGCTCTGCTTGGGCCTTTTCCGTTTTAAAGTTGAGACCAGGCCTGAGAAGGTATGATGTGGATTAGCTGTTTCAATTCCCTATTATATCATTTCATCCACTTAACAAAATTGTATTTGCTTGTATATACCATTGTTTTAATATTCTTTAATTTTTTGCATTACACATGTCCTAAATTCCACATTGATACTTTCAGCTATGGGTTGGCCATGGGAGTAGAGCTGCAGAGGAGAAACTATTTTTTGACAGCCACCTTGCACCATTTTATAGAATTGAGCAGGTTCTGCTTCATTGTGCTTTCTGCTAGATACTTTTTCCATTGCCGCTATGTTGTTAAGTCAGACTTGGTAAAATATTCATGATTGTAGTATCCAATAGTTTGCCTTTGGATCCTGTTACAGTTCAGATGTACTTCAAACTAGGTTTCTCATGTCTGCCGTTTTTACGTAGTATCCTTAAAACTCAAGTAGCTGAGTCCCACTTTTCCCATTTATCAGGGTTAAGGGAGCTATTATGTCTCTCTCATTTTCTTTCCTTTTTTGAGGTGGGGGTGGACTGAATGACCTTTGAATCTCATGGAAATTACTATCACCTTATAAAATTTGCAGCTCATAATTGGTACAATCTCGGACGCAGATAATGGAAAGTCACCTCCTATTGTTACTGAAGACAACATGAAGTTACTCTTTGACATACAAAAAAAGGTAATTCATCTTCTTGAATTTTGTCTTATACTCAGAGGAATCATGCTTCCTTTAATTACCTACTAGATGAGTGACCATCTTTTGACTTCCGCTTCATGGTTTTGTGCATCACATGATAAAAGGAATTGAAAATTACTCTATATTCTTAATATTTCTTCTTTTCCTAGAAACTAAGTTTGCTCCATGTTGAATAGATAGATGCAATCCAAGCGAACTATTCTGGCTCAATGGTATCTCTGCCTGACATTTGTATGAAGCCACTAGGCACAGAATGCGCTACTCAAAGTATTCTTCAGGTACAATTATATAAGTTAATTATCCTGCGGTTTTCTATAATATATCTCATAGTAAAGCAAACATTAACTGAAATTTCTTATCGCGATTAATATTTTGAGACAAATTCTCAAATTTGTCGCTGATCTCTTACTGAAGAATGTCATGATCTGAAGATTGTGTCAAACATTGAGTACTTATGGGAGAAATATAAGTAAAGTTCCTTGGGCTGTGAATGATCTTTTTTGCTTTCTCTCTGCTCTATGATTGTGTGTAATGACTCTGAGTTTGAACATGTCATTACTTTGATGTCGTCTTCTGTATGATTTTCAGTTAACTTCCTGTTCCTTACTTCATTGTAAGAATATTATCTGTTTATCTAATCTCTAGTGATTCGGCTGCTTCTGTTAATTGTCCATGATGGCAGCTCTTACAGATGTCTGTTGTAGTCTTGTAGACATCTCTGAGTTCCCCTTAAAATGTACTTGCAACTGATTCCCACTTATGTAATTTGCAGTACTTCAAAATGGATCGCAGTAACTTTGATAATCTTGGAGGTATTCAACATGTTGAGTACTGTTTTCAGGTATGTTCTGATCAACTTTGTAATGCCGTACTGATTTACTTTTACTTTCCTTTTGTCTCTGGTCACTGTTATAATATTCTTCTTCCTTCATAATTTACCTGACTTTACCCGTAACTTGCTTTTCTGGTCCAGTGGTCCTCATTGTTGTTTGCTGCATCCATTCAACTCCATATGATAGCAGACTAACATTAACAGTTGCTACTGCTGTCTGGAGTTATATTGTGTTGTGCTTAAGCATGGATAAAGATAGAGCATATTCCTCATGCACACATCATGTTGAGATATCCATGCCCAAAATAATTAACTGCAGAAATTCTGGGATTTGAACGTGTGACATGTTTGAATAAAAACAAATTATATCAGATTGACTGCCCTTTTTATTTAAATCAGCAGATGATACCCAGGACCAACCTGATGCACTTAACTCTAAACAAAGCATATCCAAATGTTCATGGTATCACTAACTTAGCGCCATAGAATCTGTGATGACCTTGTTTCGTTTTTCATATCCATCATGAGCTCAGGAGAGGAGTAAGTTGCTTCAAATTGATTGCATGAGCAAAAAAGATAAGAGGTCCTTCAGCTTGTGTCTACTCACAGTTCTTACAATATCTCTCCACCAAGGAACTGGATAGTCGTACAGCTTAAGTTTGTAAAGTTGGTCAATTCTTATTGTCTTCAGAAGAATATTAAGAAGTGAACAACTAAGAAAGTTTGGCACTGGAGTTTAAAGCATTGGAAATAAATCAATATTCTTAGTTTTCCTTATAATTGTGTCTCAATCGTTGACATCCACTTTCATTTCATACTTCTTCACAACCTAAAGCAACAATGTTAAAGCTCATCATCAATCTTCTTTTGCTATTTCCTTCAGCATTATACTTCAGCAGAGAGCTGTTTGAGTGCTTTTAAAGCTCCACTTGATCCAAGTACTGCTCTTGGTGGTTTCTCTGGTAACAATTACTCTGAGGTACCTCTTTTTTCCCTTTGTGCAGTAAATTGGTGATTCAAATAACTGATCACAGTGTTGGTGTAAATAGTAACCTGATGATATAATGTTTCTGAGACAGGCTTCTGCTTTCATTGTGACATATCCTGTGAATAATGCAATTGATAAAGAAGGCAACTATTCTAAGAAGGCAGTGGCCTGGGAGAAGGCTTTCATTCAGTTAGTGAAGGTTTGCATGTTGTACTATGTTCCTTCACTAATGATTCATGCTACAATGTGCCTTCTAAGAATAAAAAGAAAGCTTGATTACAAGAGGAATCATTGAGAGATCTTAATGAAAGTTTGAGCATCCTTTTCTAATCTTAAATTACCTTGACTATGTGGTCTAATCAGTTCTGATACTATGGCCAGGATGAGATCTTGCCAATGGTGGAAGGAAAGAATTTGACCCTTGCCTTTTCATCAGAAAGTTCTGTTGAGGAAGAGTTAAAAAGGGAGAGCACAGCAGATGCTATTACTATCTTGGTAAGGGAGTGAACCCCTAGAGTTTCATATTTATTTTGGCATGTGTTCCTGACTCACCTTAATGAGTATTATATCATCCACTTCCTCTGTTGCTCATCTGTTTCTTTTTGTACGTGCTCTATTCCAGATAAGCTATCTTGTGATGTTCGCCTATATATCCTTGACGTTGGGAGATACTCCCCGTTTCTCCTCTTGTTACATTTCCTCTAAGGTACAGTGCTTTTGGCCTTGCATGCCATCAACCATTAGTAGTAATACAGACTTATGACTGTTACAACTTTTACTATTCAGTCAACACATTTTAGATTTTTGTAAAAGAACATACAATGAGAATCAACATTGACGTACTCGATAGTTTCTTTGCCTTTTTCATTTTCACTAGAAAGATGGTGTTTATATTAGTCTTGTTTGCCTTTGTGACATTTGTTCTTAATTTGATGGAATGTTGTGTTCCAGGTATTGCTTGGTCTTTCAGGAGTCATACTTGTTATGCTCTCTGTTCTTGGATCAGTTGGTTTCTTCAGTGCCGTAGGCGTAAAATCTACCCTCATTATAATGGAAGTCATCCCTTTCCTTGTCTTGGCTGTAAGTTGAATTTCGACAGTCTCCTTTTCTTTGACTTTGTATGTCTTTATGTGTTGATCCTTTTTCTTTAAAAAAATTACTTATTAACCTTCCTTTTGCTTTATGGTCATTTTCAATCACCATATTTTCTCAGGTTGGTGTAGATAACATGTGCATTCTGGTGAATGCTGTTAAGAGACAGCCAATGGAACTGCCTTTAGAGGGACGAGTAAGCAATGCTCTTGTAGAAGTTGGACCATCAATTACACTAGCTAGTCTATCAGAGGTTTTAGCATTTGCAGTTGGAAGTTTCATTCCGATGCCAGCATGCCGTGTTTTTTCCATGTTCGCAGGTTAGGAACAGCCTGATACTAGGTTTAGAGAGTTGCTAATATTATTTGAATATCTAACATCCCTGTGTCTGGGGTTTCTGTCTTATCCCATTTCTGTTTTTTGCCCTGCAGCGTTGGCCGTTTTGTTGGACTTTCTTCTGCAAGTTACAGCATTTGTTGCCTTGATTTGTTTTGATTTTTTGAGAGCTGAAGATAACAGAATTGATTGTTTCCCATGTATTAAAGTGTTTGGTTCAAATGCTGATCCTGAAAAAGGTAAATCTGGGAGAATTTCATCAAGCTTTCAAAATTTCTTCCTATTGAATGAAGCCCTTATATCAAATGATTTTGTAGGTAACCAACAGAGAAAACCTGGATTGCTGGTACGGTATATGAAGGTAATGGATAGTCTTAAATGTCTTTCTAAAATTTCATCCTTTGTGCTCTCTGAACATCAGCTTATGATCTCTGAAATGCTTTTAATGTTTGTTTTCTTTATCTAGTACAAGGTTTGTTTAAAATCTAAATGAAAAGGTTGCATTCTCATGTAAACGTATGTACGATAATGTCTTTGTGCTATTGATCAACAATAACATCTAAGATTGTTTTACTTTACTATTACAATAGATATTTGATCCTGCTGCTAGTTTTACCCTTCAAAGTCATAAACTGCCTAGTTTGACCATGCAAAATCTAAACATATGACTATAAGGAGGAACTCTGAAGATATTGCTCATATTGCAGCTATTATTTTAAAGATATCTATGACGTACTTATTTACATATAAGCCGTGGAGATCTTGAAGGACGGGATATTGTTTATGATTTCCATTGGTTATTTTTTTCTTCTTCTTGATAAGTAGAATGTCATGATAAAGGGGAAGTTTGAAATCCTAATTAAGAGGAGTTCTGTTCTTCCGGATCTGTCTTGTCATCTGGACATGGCCGAGTATTGTAAGCTAAGTTACGCAGAATCTTCACTTTCGATGCCGCACCGTGTCAGATTCACAAAAATATACTACTTTTGGAGAATCCGACATGCACCCGCTGACATTTTTGAAGAGTCTGAGTAACATACATTGTGAGGGGAAATTATCGCTATCATCTGCATTAGATACAGTGATGTGTTCCTTGTCCTTGAAAAGCCTTTGGTTTCTTTGTCTAAATTTTAGTTACTTCCCAAGCCATATTTCTGCTCTTGCTTCCTTTCTTCTTCGAGCACCCAAGTAATGCCTCCTATGATCTTAATCGATTATTTAACTCGTGCGTTAACATCTTGATCTTGCGATCGTAGAGATCTTGGTAGATTTATGGGAGTTTTGTACATCTTGGTAGCTTTATGCTGTTGATGATTGTAGAGTTCTCTATATGTTATGCCTTACACTACTTGGTGATCTTTGATAACTGGAGCTGTTTTATTTTGTATTTGTTAACCGATTTGATTTATTTTCATTTTTTTTCACTTTTAGGATATTCATGCCCCCATCTTGAGTCTCTGGGGAGTAAAACTTCTTGTCATATGTGTTTTTGCTGCTTTTGCATTGGCGAGTATTGTAAGTTGCACCACCTTTTTACCATGCAATCTTCATCTCTTTCTGATTTTTTTATTATATTGAGTAACTTGGTGGGGAAGTTTGATCACCTTATGCTTATATTCTTCAAGGCCTTGTGTACAAGGATTGAACCTGGTTTGGAACAACAAATTGTTCTTCCTCGCGACTCATACCTTCAGGTTTAGTACCCTAAGTAATGTGCATTTACAAATCTGGTTTTCATAGAGTTGCTTAGTATGATTTATGTTATTTTGTGCAGGGTTACTTCAATAATATCTCAGAATATCTCAGAATTGGACCACCTCTGTACTTTGTTGTCAAGAACTATAACTTTAGGTACTATGGATAACATACTCCTTTAATTTAGCAACATGCTTCTCAATATGCCCACTTGTGTGTTGTTATTACCTTTCCTTAAATAAGAGATTGTTATTGGAATGATATCGGATATCTATGACAAAACTCTTGGATACCCTGTTCAAACTATGAACAGATTGCTTGGTTAACTGGCTTTTGCATGAATTAAATGTCAGAACTTTGAGCTATTATTGATGGCAGATGTGAATCTTGAACGTAATTTTTCTAATGATTGAGAATGTTATTTTACTTTCTCAGTTCTGAATCAAGACAAACAAACCAGCTATGTTCTATAAGCCAATGTGACTCCGATTCTCTATTGAATGAGGTAACACTCTTGTTCCTTTTGACGAATCATGTGATTGACATGCTATTGAGTCTTGTGAAGTGGAGTCTTTCTGTAATTAAGCTGCATGTAGAATTGTCTCTCTTCATCCTGTATGGTATATTTTCGGTCTTGGCCTATATTTTTCAGCTGCTGGGTTTGGGAGGGATAGCATTTGGTTTATAGCTGACCCCTAACTCGTTAGCTCATCCCACTTAGAGATCATGTGCCTTCTAAAGTTTATTGCATACGTTCTTCATTGATGCCAATTTATGGTTTGTGTATATAATTTTCCTCAGCTTGTTCTGTGTTACTTTAGGTGTTAACTTTGTATTTCTGCAGATTTCCAGAGCATCTTTAGTCCCAGAATCAAGTTACATCGCTAAACCGGCTGCTTCATGGCTTGATGATTTTCTTGTTTGGATGTCTCCAGAAGCATTTGGGTGCTGCAGAAAATTTACAAATAGTAGTTTTTGTCCCCCTGATGATCAGGTTCGTTTGCTTTCTTTCTTAAGAAGCATCTCCAAATAATTTACGAACAGTAGTTTTCTTAATATAATATCATTAAAAATAAAATAGTTACTTATAAATACTTTACAATAATAGTATTAAATTTCTCAATATAAGCATCTGTTTCCTTTCAGCCCCCTTGTTGTTCACCCAGTAGTGGCTCCTGTGGCTCGAATGGAGTATGCAAGGATTGCACAACGGTAATCCAAATAACTCTTATCTGATATACTTTGTTATGTATGCTTTATATTACAATGTGCCAATAAGCAAAATGTGTTCTTCAGTTTCAATTATCTTTTTTACTTTGGCTTTTGAGAGATACTTCGTGGACATTTTTCACATCAAGTGAGAATCATGTGGTGAATACCTCAGTTTCATGGAAATCATTAAGCCAACAGAAAACTGACTGTTGACTAACATTTGGTATCCTTCAGTGTTTCCGTCATTCAGATTTAGCAAATGGTCGCCCTACAACTGAACAATTTCGAGAGAAGCTTCCATGGTTCCTGAATGCGTTACCTTCCAGTGATTGTGCTAAAGGAGGCAATGGGGCTTACACCACTAATGTGGAGCTTGAAGGTTGATCAATTATATGTATATTTGGCTGTTTCTTTTGAACAAGATGTTGATCCTTGCAGTCATATCAGTTGTTCCACTGAATCAGCTCCCATTAATTGTATCTTTGTTCTTTTTGTTTTGTTCATCAGGCTATGAGGATGGTATAATTAAAGCATCAGCCTTTCGTACATATCACACGCCTCTTAACAAACAGGTATATAATCATTCACAACCCTTTACCTTATAGTTCACTAAACTTTGTCTAGGGGTCCATGTGTTCGATCTTAACCCGTCTTCTTCAGGTTGACTATGTCAATTCTATGAGGGCTGCACGAGAATTCAGTTCAAGGGTTTCTGATTCTCTAAAGGTAATTTCTGAATGCAGCATAATGAAGTATTGATATCATTTTCAGGAGCTTAACTGTGTGGCCTCTTTTTGTTGTCTCTACCCATTTTTTTTAATGACAACTACCAAGATTATCTCTTTCCTTTTTGATTTGTTCATCTATCAGTTTATACATTCTGGTGATAAACTAATGGTACTGTCTGCAAGCAAGTTGTGGTTGTACTCCTGTTTTATTTCCCATTATAGCTTGCAGAGCATTGTCATTCGTGTATTCAACTCCTTTTTTTGTGTACTGATAATTACAGTTTATTTAAGAATATTAAGACTGTTATATCAAGTTTGTTGATGCGTCATGAATGTGAAATATGGTAATTTGAAAAGTAAAGCAGCAATAAGGTCTTTTATATAGAGTACTCTTACTTCCATTTGAAAAGTAAAGCAGTAATAAGGTCTTTTATAGAGAGTACTCTTACTTCCATTTATATAAATTCTGATTGTACCCGAACAGAAGGAAGATAATCTGGAGTGGTGATTATCTGATCCAAAAACCAAAAAGGCATGTTATAGTTGTAATATGAAAGTTTTAGAAAGTTTAGGTGAAAAAAAATCATTGTGGAACTTTCAAGAGATTCTGGAGGTTAGATATTTGTATATCGTGTCTTGTAGATTTTATCTAACTAGAAAATACTTATCTGTACTTATAAGATTTGAGGTAAAAAGGAAGAACAAAACATAGTGCCATAAATGGAAATTGTGTCCAAGTGATAGAGTTGTACACCCTACAATTAAACCCTATAATAAGCTGCTTCTGATCTGTGATTCGTCCCATTATCTTCGTCCAGGCAATCACACACTTGGCATGCATTTCCATAAAAAGAGTTCTCTGTATTAGCTATGACTTACCTCTTTCGTTTGTGCAGATGGAGGTCTTCCCGTATGCAGTGTTTTATATGTTCTTTGAGCAATATTTAAGCATATGGAGGACAGCCCTAATTAACTTAGCGATTGCTATTGGTCAGTGTCATCTCTCTGTACTTAATTTAATGCACCTTTCAGCTGATGCATGATATAACTTTGACTATATGGATATTTTGTAAAAAAACATTCTCTTTTTATCTGCTGGTTATCATTTCTATTTGGAAGCATTGGGTAGTTTTAAAACGGCTAAGACCATTGAGAGACATTAACTATGTATTTTTTTTTTTTCATTTTCAACAGGTGCTGTATTTATTGTATGCTTAATTATCACTTGTAGGTTAGTAGATTATCTCTTGGAATGCTATCCCATTCCTATCCTTTCTTGAACAAAACACACTTATTTTTTGTATTTGTAATATTAACTCTGTTTTGTTTGACCTTTGCTAAATCTAGTTTTTGGACTTCAGCAATTATCTTGCTTGTGCTGACCATGATTGTTCTGGATCTTATGGTATATTTTCCTCTTTGAACAATTGTTTGAGTTCATATCATTGCACCTGATTTTCTCTCTCTAGCAGTGACATCTTACATCGTTTTGCAGGGAGTAATGGCAATTCTAAATATCCAGCTCAATGCTGTATCAGTTGTTAACCTTGTGATGGCCGTTGGTATTGCTGTTGAATTCTGTGTCCATATAACACATGCCTTCTTGGTTGGTCTTCTATCAGAGTGATCAATCTGGTCTACTTTTCTTGTTTAAAATAATGAGAGAATGAAGATCAACTTGAGTAGGTTAAGTAAGATAATACTGTATATTAAACAAATATAAAGTCTGCAAAGAATTGAGAAGGGAATCTGTGTCTGAGTGAGTAGAATGAATGACTAATAAGTTCAAGTAAATCTTTATGCCTACGAAGTTAACATTTTATTTGAAGTCAACATTTTATTTGGCTCTATATCCCTTTGAGCAAGGTTTCATTATTTGTTTTCTTTTCCTATTTTCCTGTATGTTCTGTTAGAGGCATTCATCCTGTAGTTCTCTCTTTAACATTCTTCTGCACTTAATGCAGGTTAGCAGTGGAGATAGAAACCAACGGATGAAGGAGGCGCTGACTACTATGGGTGCTTCTGTATTCAGGTCTGGCATTCTCTACTATTGAAGAAGCTGGCATGGATTATGTCTTCTGATCTCTCCTTATGTTAGAGCGCGTAAAAAAATAAATTTGATTTTACTGTTCCATTTTATTAATTAAGTGAATCTACCTTCAATGGTCAAGTCTGCCATTCAATTGGATTACCAATAGTGTCTCAGTGTGTTTATAAACAGATGTCACTACGCGTCCTTTCTAGAGCAGTAATTAAGCACTAACAGGATAGTAACATGATAAGAGTACATGTCCATGAATGTTCAAATTTTAGGACATTATATCATATAAAATGAGGAACTGTCAGGAATGGCAAGTCATGTCAAAACAAATTTGAAAAATAAGAATTATATGGACCTGTAATGAGCTTGCATAAGAAACTAGAAAAGAATCTAATTCCATTCAACCTATGCTTACTGGCACATTGAATAGCTAATGGACCTAAAAGAGCATGATTAATTTGAAGCTGTCAATGCAACAGAGGAACACAACAAATATCCGTCTTTTAAATAATGGTAGATATTGAAGAAAATATATATCTGTCAAAGAATTCTCACTTTTCAACTATTCCATCTTTTGCAGTGGTATCACGCTTACAAAGCTTGTCGGTGTCATTGTTCTTTGTTTTTCAAGGACAGAAGTTTTTGTGGTATGTCTACTTGCCTACAAAGTCATAAATGGAGTGAGCTACTTGTTCTGGTTACTTCACATCTTACATTTTGCAGGTTTACTACTTTCAAATGTACCTGGCTTTGGTTCTCCTTGGTTTTCTACACGGGCTTATATTTTTACCTGTAAGTGACTTGAAGTAATAGCATCCTCTTTTCTTCCGTTGAGAGTATTCTCTCTTTCACAACCTTCAAAACAAATTATTAATGCTATTAATTGTTACCGAAAATCTTTAATCCTAAATTAAATATATGTAAAAAATCTTCTGTGGTGAGTTTTGACTTAGCACAATCTTTTTCTTCATCTTTATCTTTTACTCTCTGATTAGAACTAAGAAGTTCCATCATTTTTCTTTTAAGTAGCAAATGAAAAGTTAATGGAAGATTATATTGGTCGCAATGCCAAATCCTTGAGAGATATAAATTACCATATGAGTATCCCTGAGAGATGTAAAATTACCATATGAGTACAAACAATTTAGCTTGTGTACTTGATCCTTAGTTTTACTTAAATGTCTTAAAATTCTTAAGTTGACGATTATATTGGTTAGCAATGCCAGATCCCTTAGAGATGTAAAACTATGTTGGAAATAATTCAAGGAGATTCTTGAAACTTGAAGCAAACTTGGCTATGCCTTCTAAGTACTCCACTTGTACCACCTCCATTGCAGGTACTATTAAGCATTTTTGGTCCGCCATCAAGATGTGTGCTTGTAGAGAAGCAAGAGGATCGGCCATCTACATCTTCCCAATTCTAATCTAATCAGGTGTTAAAGAGTCTCCTCTGTAGGAAAATATATTCTTTTTGTTCAGAAGCCACGACTTGATGTTTGATCCATAAGATAACAAGCAGGATAATTGGTGATCTACCTACAGCACAATTCTGATACAAGCTAATGCATTAAAACGAGCTGCCTTTTGTATGGATACATAATCTTTTCTTTTTCTCTAGATTTTGTGGGTAGTAGAGGGAGCCCTTGAATGTTCATGGCTGCATGTATAACCTTCTGAAGAACACATCAGAATAGTTTTGTTAATTGTAAATTAATACAATTATATTTCTCTGTAAAAGAAGTAAAAAAAGAAAGGTATATATACATATCTTTTGTTTCTCAGTCCTCAATTTTGTGTCTCTTTACTTTCTGCACTGCCTGGTTATATATGGAAGTTTATCTCTTGCAATATTTATATGAAGAAAAAGATGTCAGTTATTTCATATCCTCACAAGTTCTTTTGTGCATATTTCTTTTCCAAATCTTCCACTTGAAATGGATGGAAATCTGCAACAGAGGCTCACTTAACCTTACGTACACTTACAGACAAGTCCTTATTTTATACACAAGTCAAATAAAAACCCTCTTAACATTTGCCCATTATGCTCAAATTATTACATTATACCATTAAAACTTCTAACAGCAGATCCAACTAGAGTAAGGTCAGAATCAGCAAGAGAGCAAGGTCAAATTCTGAAGTCAGTATTAAACCAGATAAGCATGCAGCTTCTGGGAAATAGGTTTTTCTGAACTCGGTGTTTTTGATACATATACACGAAAAATAATTAAAATTTCAATAAATTATTAAAATTTGAATTATAATGAGTTTTGAGTACTCTAGATGAAACAATAATAGCCTTACGGCTCAATACTAGTTCATAGCAGTCAAAAGGATTGACTTACATGAAGACTCAAACAGAATGAATTTACAATTAAGCAAGCAACATTTCTTCAAGTCTCATACCAAATCTAATCCTAAAAGGAAACTATATTCATTTTGGTAACTACTTGCAACTAGGGGGTATACCAGTTGTCTACTGTACTAGTATAGGACTGCTGCTACCGAAAGAGCTTCCATAATGATGCTGTGAATCTTGAACTAAGATGAGCTTGATCATTTGGATTTGGGAAGACATACAAACATCGATGCATTCTTCCAAGTCTGCATCACATGTTAATAGAACCCATTCGGAGTCATCATCAAAGTACTTGAGTTGAAGTCCACTAGGATCATCTATGCCAAACCGCCTTGTAATTTCTCTCAGAAGATCATTGTATCTCCAACTGTTTTGCATTCGGAACCTAATCTTTTCTTCTCCATGTGTTACTTTTACTCGTGGAGCTTCTTCTTGAGATGTTGATGGACTCCTCTTCACTAGAGGGTTTTCTGATTTAGGATTCTCAGCAACACATGCATGGCTTTGAGATCTTGGTATGGTCTTCAGTGCTTCACTTGATAAATGAAGCTCTGGTTCACTTTTAACCCTTTTCACTGCATTATCTACAGACTTTTCCTGTACAATTAGATCTTCATCGCCAACAATATTCAAAGGGTGAGATTGAGGCGATTTAGGCTTTGTCCCAGATGAACAACATTGACTTGAACTTGAACTTCGACTGCTGGAAGAGGAGGGTGACTTAGATGCATCAGGATTGGGGCTCGTAATGCATTCCTCTTGTTGCGTGTTCAAGTTTGTTGGATGTTCATTTGACTTTGAGTCTGCAAAAGGGCTCATTCTTGATGCATTTGGAGAAGCCAACTCTGGGAAGTTTGAATAGAAGGATTCAATTTGTAAAGTGCCAGAGGCACCCTGAACTGAATCAATAACACGTTGGATCTTTTGTAAGGAGTGACCAACCTTCTTGATCTTTCGAGAAGGCCAGCGTTTAATTCCGTGCTGCCTGCATATCCTCTTCAGAGTGGTAGGACAAACTGTATTTCAAGAGAGCACAGGTAAGGAGGGGAAGGAAGAAATAGCAAAAAACAAAGTTAAAATCCTCACAAGTAAAAAGTCCTAGAGAGTAACGCAACCAATAGGATCAGTGTAAAAATTTTAAAAATACATGAGAAAGTAGAGATATAAGTGCACACAGTGAAACTTTGGATCTAATCCATGAAAATTACTCCTTCCGTTTTAATATGTTTGTCCGGTTTTAACTTGGCACAAAGTTTAAGAAAGTAAAGAATACTTTCGAATCTTGTAGTCTTAAACTAAAGATAGAATGTACCAAAATATCATTTAATCTTGTGGTCTTAAACATGCCATATGGAAAGTTGAAATTAAAGAGTGGTTAAAAAAGGAAAGTAACATTCTTTTTGAAACGGACTAAAAAGAAAAGTAAGACTAAGACAAACAAATTGAAATGGAAGGAGTATTAAGTTACTTACCACCAATGCTCTTTGCAGCATCTTTTAGGCTACCAGCAAAATACTGCTGAAGAACTTGCAAGGTAATAGTCTTCTCAGCCTTCGCACGTCTCCTGTCTCCCGTTTTACCCAGATTACGAGAGACACCCTCCTCATAAGCAGAATTCTTACGGTGCCTAAACTCCACCGAATCTTTCCTTAGCATTTCATCTGGTTTTTCATCCTGGAATGTAGACATAACAGAACTCTCCTGGAACTCTGCATCACAAGAGGTCCACGATGTCCTCTCTTGAGAAGTTTCAGTGTGCTCTTTATGTGGTTCAACTGTGTGGTTTGCCACTTCGCCCATAGAAACAGTTTCTTCCTGCAACTCTTTGTCTGTCACAACCCTCAATGTCCGGCAAACATTTTGTATGATGATGGATAATGAAGTAAGCATTTTTCTATGATCTTCAGGATTTCTGCAGTCTGAGGGTAGAAAGAACTCCAAAACAAAATCAGATGAACCAGTTGAGATACTACGCAGACGTATAGCTACTGCAGCTTGCAGTCCAAACATTTTTGCATAATGAGAAAGTGGATACTCCGACTTGCTATAAGAGGTAAGATCAGCTGAAAAGCATGGTTGATTAGTATTGAATGCTCTCCCAACAACACCCTGCCCTTTCAGCAAATGGTGCTCAGAGCAAGCAT
This sequence comes from Solanum stenotomum, assembly GCF_019186545.1. Classification (NCBI taxonomy): domain Eukaryota; kingdom Viridiplantae; phylum Streptophyta; class Magnoliopsida; order Solanales; family Solanaceae; genus Solanum; species Solanum stenotomum. Next base: position 529,739 of record NC_064283.1, read on the forward strand.
CATGAAAACCCTGAACGCGGGGGTTAGCTACATAGCAAGCAGAATCCTCTGTGGAAACACAATGAATAAGGTTTTCCTCAGAATGGCGGCAACCCCCTTTGCCTTGTTGAATGCACGGAACCCATGTCTGAGCTAACGGCAATCCATGTGTCTCACATGCAGACTTCAGAACCTCTAGAACTTCAGGTAATGCAGCTTGGTAGCTCAAATCACATACCTGATGAAAAATAATTCATATATCATCCTGAAAAAGATTATGGACTTCAAAAATGCATTCTTTTGCAAGTTCAGACCAATTACCTTGGCATCTTGAGTGGTTGAAACTTCGGAAGTCGAGAGATCAACAGCCTATTAAGAAGTAAGAATTTTGGAAGAATTTCAGAAAACTGGACCCTCACTATATTTACCAAAATGTGGACAAACAAAGCAATTCCATATGGAGAACAAAAGAAAGACTCATGCACACTAAACACTAACACCAAAAGATCATGATCAACAGAGTGCAGCTTAGGTACAATCTGACCCCTAGCCAAGAGCAGTAATGAGGATTAAATAAAGGACAAAAACATCAAATGATTAGAGAAATTAGTAAAGTGAAGATATACAATAGGAGTCTGGGGAGGTAGAGTGTACACAGATCTTACCCCTACCTCAGAGGTAGAGAGGTTGTTTCCAATAGACCATCGGCTCAAGAAAAACAGTCCAAAGCACTCCAGAAAAAAGAAGTAACGAAAATACAAGAAACAACAGATGGTAGCATCATAGTACTAGTCTACAACAAAATAATACTATAGTCGAAGTACATGAAACAATAGATAGCAACAGAGATCGAAGGACAAGAAACTACAAGAGTAATAATATGACTACAGGACAAATATTATAGTTTCATTCTAAAAAAAAAAAAAACTTTACTATTATCGTCTCAATCTCTGTAACTTTTTTCATCTAATATTCATTCATTTGGGGATTGATGTTTCATCTTGAGTCTTTGTGAAATATGTTTTTATACATGAAGCACATAAAAATATAGCAGTTTCGGAAACATATATGCACAAATTATAATACGCAACACTGAATAAACACCTGCATATATATAGTTCCACTACTTAGCTAAGTAGGGTAGTGAAAACAAATTAGAGGGAATTGATAGTTTCTGAGAGATAAAGAAGACAAACCTCAAGAGCTTTGCACACACTTTCAAGCTCTGAGCGATACTTGATCTTCTGTGTGGTCATGACAACTTCAATAACACCCAAGCAGTTACGACTACCTTGTTCAAATACAGGAACAGCAAGAGTGCCACGTACATCATACTGCTGTGCATGTTCAACACGCGGATACTCTTCACTTCGGAAGAATCTAACATCCGGTGTCCACTCAGGAACTTTATCTGCAAACACTCGCCCTGGCAATCCAACAATGTCCTTGGAATCTTCATTTGCAGGAAATTGATATTTTGCAGAGACTTCACGGTAGTTAGCAAGCTGAGGGCAATTGAGGTCTAGTAAGAAAGGTTGATTAGTTGTGCTGAGCACACGCCTGCCATCCCTATTTATCGGTACCCATAGTTGAAGTAGGATACCCTTATCCCTCGAGCAATCTCTTATGTACCCAAGTGCCCAAATCAATCGATCCATTACAGACGATGAAGCTTTGGGTCCAATCCACCACCTTTTGTTCAACTCAGGAGCTTCAACTAAATGATTTTCAGATAGACTTGAAGTGCACATGGCATTGTTCATATTCTCACCAAAAGACTGAACTTTAGCATAATTTATCTCTTGGCAATGGTTTATCGACAAATTTTCAGCTAAAGATGGCCTTTGCTTTTCTTGTTGGGCATCCTTTGATGAGATTCCATTAAATTCTACATTGTTGGCATCTATAGTTGTAGGCCACATAAAAGAAGAGTCGAATGGTGCGTTGAAGATGCCTGGACTATGTTGCAAGAATTCATTACCATCAGTAGTCTCCAACCAACATCCCTCTAAAAACAGTCCATCCATGTAATCCAAATCCATGAGATAATCAGATGGGGTTGTCAACAACGGATTCGAAGGAATAACGCGTTCATCCATTGCATCAATCTGTCTTCAAATTCCAAAGATCAGTACTGTACTTGATCCAAATTTATGATAATCACTAATCAGTCCTTCTAGATACAATCTATCCTAAAAAAGCTCCAGTCTTGAAAAAACAAATCTGCCAAATTTATGTTCTAACTGAGAATCAGCAGTAAAGCAAAAAGGATAAGAGGAACCAAAGAATATAAAACAACAACAACAAAAAGAGGATATTTAGCTCCAAGAATCAAATATATGAAGAAATCAGCATATTCCACCAAGTTGGGTTTTGTAATCTTGGTATACATATCTTTTTCCAAAGTCAAAAAAAGTAGTAGAAGAAATAGCCAGCTGCCACCAATTTATAGATCTATACAATACAACAGTGCCTCAAACAAAAGAAAGTTGCAAGAAGTGAGGCCAAAAAGAGGAAAATGAACAATTCACTAGATTACTATGAACATGACTTGGCTTCATCAAGGTAAACTAGTTATATGTATGAGACATAAAGGCAAACTGTTTCTAGCCATAGGAAAGTAAGTGTGTACAAAATGATTTGATCCAAGTTGAAAACACAGACAAAATAGGAATGAGAAGAAGAAGAGGAGGAGGAACTCACTATGAAAAAAAGATTCTTGGATATTCCAAATTTGCAAAGGTCAAAACTTTCCTGTTTCTTTATGCTGTAAAAATGTAAACTTTGCTGAGAAAATTTTCTTGTGGTTGTCTAAGAAACAACAACAACATCAGCAACAAAACAAAAACATATGTAGGGACTAAATGTCCCTCTTATATCTCCCTCTTGAAATCCTCTCCACAACCCACAATCACAAATTAAATCCCCTTATTCTCTCTCTTACTATCTATTTGTCTTAGTTATTATCTGTCATTAGCTCTCTTGAATATGATTCCCTTCAAGTAAAGTCTGCCTACAAGAGAAGATTCCACTTACCAAGTACTGACCCCACCACCTACTCCCCCCCCCCCCTCAACCTCTGGGGATTCCCATTTATAAAGTCAACCTACAAATCAAGAAAACAACCCCATCTAATCCAAAAATCAAAAAAAGGAAGCAAAAATCATTTGGTAAGGTAAAAAGATTTGATTTTTACACTCTTTATTAGCTCAAGAATACTCAAAATGGGAAAAAGATTTGATTTTTATAGTTTTTATAGACTCTTTATTAGCTCAAGAAAACATAAAATTGGAAAAAAGTTCCTTTTTTTTACTTTTTTTGGTGGCATTGTGAGTAGAGAATTGTGTGTTTGCCACTTGCCTATTTACCCCATTACTTATTTAGATGCTTTGTGACGTAATTCAAGAAAATGTTAAAATAACAATCAACTTGCTAAAAGGAAAACAACTTTTTCTCACGCGCTGGTGATAGCGCGTGTTACATCTTGATAAAAGTGACGTAAGAAACTTCATGCATAAAATAAGAGAATGTCATTGGGGCGTGCTTATAAGCCATAATTAGAGCGCGTGAGTGATTAGTAATAGTTTAATGTTTTAAACATTATGGGTAATCAGATTTATGACAGCATTTTTGTGTAGTTTTAGGTAGTGTTAAATACAAATCTCAACTCCACAACCAACACATTAGGACCACATTTAGGAAGGCTATATTTAATAGCAAGTTGGAATTAACCAATTATATTTTTTAAAAGATAACTATGTGTAAACGAATCACAGTTAGTAATCTGAGAAATAAAGCAAACAATCCACTTTAATTAATTTACATGAATAGCATAATATTAATCTGAAAAATACGAGAGACAGACATGTATGTTTATACAAATAGTATTGAATCAAGATGGATGCACTTTATTCTCGCGATACTACTTGCGACTTTTTATTAAATAAGCCTTCAAAATATTGAGATTGCTTTTGAAAAATCTTGCGTACGCCATTACAGTGGGATGTAAATTAAAATTGCAATGAATTCTCAATATATAGAGAATTTATTTAGTTGGTTTAGATTAAGAATTAAAATGTAATTAATTGGTACTTTTGGTTTTAGTGTGTTTGATCAGGAGGACTGGCATGAATTGTCAGAAAAGAATATAGTTTAAATTTTGTCAAGAAAAAACAATGGATAGATAAAATATCACTCAAAAAGAGAAAAAAAATATATAGAAACATGTGAAACTCCATTGAAATGATAACCCATCTTCTTCTTGTTAATTTTCCATTTTTTTAATGAAAAATTAAATAAACATTTTAAAGTTTTTTTTTACTAATAACCATTATTATTCTGCTTTTAGTTTTCTTCTTTCATGTTACTTTTGATTATAAATTATAAAATCCTTTCTTTCCTTGACTACAATTATTGTTGTTGTTATTATTAATTGTATTTTTATGTCAAATATTCTAAAATTAACCAAAAAGAGACTCCACTTGCTATTACATATTAATTATTAATATAGTTAAAGAAATGGAACCAAAGAATAATGTAAAGAAATAGCAAGTTGTTCCATCAAACTCACTTTGGAATCATCACTGTCCAAATTAAAGGGCCCTTCACATGCTAATCCTCTAATTAACAAAAAAATAAGCTTTCTTTAAAACATAATTAACAAAGACATTAGTTTAACAATACCAATTCCAAACTTGTGACACTTTACTTTCAATTGTAACGGATATTAATCAAGTTGTAACTGGTAAGTCGTTTTGTAACACTCTAGTTTAAATTGTAATGGTTAATAATTGAATTGTAAGTGATAAGTCACTGTTATATTTATGTAAACTAATAATGTAAAAATTATTAAATTCATATTATTATTTTTGTTAAGATAAAAAGTATTAATTCCTACTCTGGCTGATAATGGAATTCCATCCAGACAAAACATTTTTATAAAAAAGTTTGTTTTCTTTTTGGCTTCAAGTCAACATGATGACCACTATCTTTTAAATTATATACCGCTACTGTTTTTAAAAGTATTTGGGATCATACGTAATCAATATAAACAATTAATTAAAAAACTATAGATTTGATCCAAAGTATATAAATAAAAATAATTATGACTCTCACAATCCAAAATAAAATAAAAACAAAAACTTATTTTAAAGTGCATAAATCTAAACTTATGGCAGCAATTTAACTTGTATAATGCTTCATTACGCAATCGACCAAATCTGGCATGTCCGAATCGGACAAACACAAATGGCCCCTAACGTCATAATTTGTACTTTTAATGTTATTCCGTTTCGTTTCGATTTATCTGTCTTATTTTTATTTTTAATCAATTTAAGAAAATATAGTACCATTTTTGTTCTTGATTTTTTTTAATATGATAAATGGTCTCATTTTTGTGAATTTTATATTCTATCAGATTAAGATTTCTAAAATGAAAGAAAGAGAATATAGTATATATATTCTACGATGATGCTAGACTAGATATAAAAATTAAGCAAGAAATGTTTTTGGCATGTAGTAAAAAGTAAGATTAGATTAGACCTTACTCCTTATATGCGATAAGATTAGACCTTACTCCTTATATGCGATACAAATATGAATCAATCGAGTGAATAGGTTCCGCAAATGTGATATGATTAAAACTACAACTCAAAAGAAAAAGATATTATTCGTAGTAGTTATAATATCAACCATGACATGATATTTTGTCTATAAAAACATACTTGTTAAAGGTATATTTAGAAATTTAAAATTATATTATAGCAACTTGCATTGTGGGTTGTTGATTGATATTGAGCATCACACTATTTAATTAACAATACTTATAATTATATTACTTCTACAATCAAAAAAATTACTCTTAATGTTTCTAATTTTGCTTTTTGGTTGTCAAACTTGAGAAGTTCAACTATCAAATTAATAAATTATAATTACTCTTAACCTATGACGTATTAAGCCTATTTGATCTGAAAATTAATTTTGATTGTCTATTTGACCTTGAGTTTTTTTTTTCATTTGACTTTTACTTAAATAATTTTTAAATTATTATCTTAATATTTCCTTAATTTGCATGAACATATATTATTCATAGAATATAAAAGTCAAATTAATATCTTATACTACATACGCAATCAAATGATATCAACATATTATGATGAGTATTATCTTGTATAGTTTTTACAAATTTTGAGAATTTAAATGCATTTTAATACCATATTCCAAATAAATCCAACTTCGATTTGATGTTCTATTTTTATTCCTTTGAGGTGTGATTTGAGGAGTGTAAAATGTATACATAGCGTACCCCTTTCTGGGAGATAGAAAGATTGTTTTCGATAGACTCTCAATTCAAGAAAAAAAAAAGTCCAAAGCATCTCATTTGTACTTCATATACAAGAATTCTAAATAAGAATTTAAGACTTAAAAGATGAATTTAACTAGACGTGTTTTTCCAAGGCGTAAGGAATAATACACAAAGGATAGTCTGGAAACGCATGTAGTTCACCAAGTCATGAGCTTAGTCCTCAATCTATGTATCAAAATATTAAACGACCTTTAAAATGAAGGTAAAATACAATTGAAAATTCCTCAACAAAATTTTTCATATTCGATACTTCTGAATTCAATTTTGTAAGAGCTTTTGTGCATGTTCTTTAACACCTATAACATATTTTAAGTGATTAACTTATCTATGCACAATTACACGCATAATATTTTTATTTGAATCAAAACCATCTAATATTATTATTAATTAAAAGTTAGTCCCCACGTAGTAAGTTGACAATATAAATAGTTGTACTTAGTTGTGCAATCGTGATTACCTATGCTATTAGTTTTAGCCCCAACCAATAATATTAATTAAGTGTTTGCATTGCACTCTTCAACCCTTATCTTCTTGTTTTTTTGACTTTATCTTATCATATTTGTGTACCTAATTATTATAAAAGTTGATTATTAAGACTATATTAATGATAAAAGTGGACAGGTGGCACCTTCTAATTGGTCAATAAGGATTCTACTAAAGATACCAAAGCAAATTTGTGATCCTACTTTATTCCATCGTATCGTATATCGATTCAAATTTTAGTTTTTCAACGAAAATAATTTAACCCACTAAGCATAGGTATCGTGATAACAATAAACATATATAGCTGATGTGGCAATGACTTCTCCCTCCTCAATATATTTGCGTACACAAAATTTTGCACAAAAAACAATAAAATCGATCAATATATGAGTTCGGAGCCAAAAGGGCAAAAGAAATTGTCAAAAATTTCAAAAGGGCACATCAAATTTTTTTAAAACCAAAAGGGCAAAATCGCTCCAGACGAAGCGATGTCCCTCTGACACAATGACAAAATCGCTGCTTTTTTTTTATTAAAAATCGCTGCCATAAATCATAATTTTTTTTTTCCTTACACATCGTTGCGCTGCTATTATTTTCATGCCTATTGTTTATTATTAATAATATAAAAATGATAAACAAAACGGATAGTATACTCAATAAAATTGTTGAAGCATGAGAAAAATTGAATTATATATCATAAATAATAATAAAAGAATATTAAATTTTGAATTCAAAGATTAGGTGTATATATCATTAATATGCCTATTGCTTTGATATTTTGATCCATAGTTTCAATTTTTTTCGGTATATTGAAAAATAAATTGAATAAAGATCTTTAAAACGTTTACGACTTAAATCTGTTAGGATAAGAAACTCCATAACGTAAGTGTTGGGTAAAATTTACTTGTCATGATTATGTCTATCATTTGCTAGATTAACAACACACTAGTTGCCTCCGTCCATACATGTCAAATCGTGGCCTTGTGGACCTTCAACAAATATTTACAATCTTCAATAAAAAGTCTAATCGGATTGAGAATTAGCATCACCAAAGAGAATACTCTACCAAAAGAAAAAATGTTTTCTTGGATTACTCCTTAATAGGACACAACACATTTGAGTTATCGCCTTCACCAAAGAGAAGCACAGTTCATGCAAAACATTGCAATATTTATCTCTCTTGGGATCTACATGGGCACAGACTAAATGAACATCTAAGGGAAAGAACTCAGATCTGTGTGTGTTTCATGAGTGACTTGAGAATCGGATAGAGACCTCAACCCAACTGCAGGAAGATCTTTCTTTCTTGCCTGCAATAACAAAACCACCAGATAGCCGATGTACCAAACTAGCTGTCCCGGTGCCCATGATCTGTATCTCTCTCCTGGCTGTTTGAAGTTGTTCTCTTTCTCAATGATGCACTGAAAAAACAACCATATTGAATGAGTTTCATAACACTTTCAATGACATGTAGATTCCTACGATATCTGAAGTTCAAAATGGATACTCAACCTAAACATCATTTCCAAATACCAGCAAGCCAAACTTGCCAAAGACTGATAACCATATTCAACAAACAATGAGAAAAACAGGACTAGCAGGAGTGGGCAATATCTATATTCAACAGTGGACTGGATGAAGTTCAAATTGGTTGGACAAATATGGTTTATGAAAATCAAAAGTTCAAAATTTCAAGCTGAACAACAATTCAACAAAGTGTCAACTGACACGCTCTTCGGTCAAGACAGAAGGAGGAAAAGTGGAGAATATCAATATCCTACAGTGGACCAGATAAGGTCAAAAATTGGTTGGTCACAACGCACACCTGATTTATGAAAATCGCCTTCACACCAAAAATTCAAGTTTCTCAACATGATTAATAAAAGTAAAGAGTGCATCACTTTGTCGTGCTTCGTTGTCAAGACAAGGAGGAACTGTTTAATTCTCTGCATAACAACAAGGACCAAACCTTGACAGGAGATAGTGCAGCATCCAGTTAAAACATCAAAAGAGTTAGAACACTCCACATATGCACCATTAAAGTACTGTGGGAACCAAAGGTCATTTTTCTTCACAACATGGTGTCATAATCAGATCGAAGTACCTACTCCTGCCTTTCTAAGTTCACATATACCTACATACCACAACAACTAGTGTAGTAACATGCTTGAAACTCTTTTTCCCTGTGAAATAGATAAAGCATTATTACTTTAGCAATTCACTGAAAAATTACAGTGCCAACAACTTGCAGGGGAAGCATGCACTATACCTCTTCATTAGGGTACATGAAATTCATGAAACCTTCATGGTGATTATAGTGACAACCACACGTCGGAGCATTGACTGGGGGCTGCAGATAGTTTGGCTCGAGGCAGAGTATGAGAATATCCTAGTCAGGGAAATCTTTATCATCCTAATAGTAAATATCAGGGAAAGTTACCAAGTTCAAAAAAAAAAATAGTAAATATCAGGGACAACAATGGCAGAGCAAAAAGCAAGCTGCTCGTTGGAAAAGTTGCATGTTAAATAGTCAAATAGGATTCTGATACGACAGCAAACAATTTCTTTTTTGAGAAAGATAACAGTACACTAATTATCAGCACAAAGGCTGTGTTGGAGTCATATTTACAATTACAAACGGAAGTAGAAGTGTGACCTTGTTCTCTTACAAGGATCCTAATAATTATAATAAGAGTTTTAGCTTCCTCTCCGTGATTTTCTTCACATTAAAGTTAAAGTAACAAAATACAATTCACTTTCATTCTCTGGGTGGGGCTGCTTCAATCTTCAAAACACCTTGCGTTCATTTCCTTCCACATATTCCCCCGTATGCATGCTGGGGTCTCCACTTCTTCTGCCTAACATTACCTCCCACATTAATCCAGCACATCATATGATACCAAACAATTTCCGATTCTGCTTTATTCCATTGTATGGTATGTTCTAATTCACTGTACTCAATCCAACTTCTTTTTCTTTTTAGAAAGTCAATCAAAACTTAAAGTCTCAACACAGAAACCTACACACTACCAATATCAGGAATTATACAAATTCCCCACATATCATTCAAAATTGAGTTTTCAACAATGAAAAAGTTCACCCTTCACCAATAGCAAGCATAAGCATCATCGTGATAACTAAGTGTATTCGTCCTAAATTGAGTGATCAATTGACTAATTAGATGTGAACTACTTCATTTAACCATATTTAGAGGTAAATGATGCTATTTAACTATATTTAGTGATCAATTAATAACTCCAATTAGTTGCTCGGACTCTTCACTTTTGGTGCCGCACCCGTGTCGAACATGGGTGTGGGTGTGGGATCCGTGTCCAATTTGGTCAACCGATTTTGGGTACTTTGACCAAAATCGACGGGGAAAGTACGGATAGTTTTAATGATTTATGTAATCAATATAAAATTTAAGGTGAAATTGAAGAAAATGGAAATATACCCTTTTATATAGAAATTTCTACGTTACTCCTTTTCCTTTAATCTCATTCCAAAATTCTCCTCATAATATCTCATAATTTAGGTTTTATAACTCTATTTTAGATATTTTAATTATTTTTAGGCGAATCCCCGTACCCGTATCCATACATGAATCCATATCCCCAAATCTTAAAAGTAAGATCATGAAGGATCCGACCTCTAGATCAGCACCCGTATCGGACACCCCCAATCCCTTATGCACCACCCCATACTATCTGCATTATGACACTATGTTGTCATGCATCAAAGTGTCTGGAGTTGTCACACTAGTTTCGATTATCAAATGCTCAATTAAAGGCAAGTGAGTACGACACACATGCGACACGTGCCCATTGTCATTTTGGGGAAGATTCTCTTTCCGCCCATTAGAACTCATCGTTCATTAAGCAAATTTCTGACTAGTGATTAAACATGCCACTTTGCTTCAATAACTTGGGAAACAACTCTAAGATACACTTAATGTGATAAAGGAAATCCTCCTCTATGTAAACTAATATTGCCAATTTGCCATCATACACATTTATGACTCCCTCCTTGATTGTAATTTTAGAATCACAAAATATTTTTTATCCAAGCTCATTACAGTCAAAATCCTCTTAGCACCACAATCCAATGCCAGCCACCTAGGACTCTACAATAATTGTGCATTTCATCATCCCATTTGAAATCAGCAAGTAATTGCTCAAACTTCCTGGCATCCAGAGTTGTCGCTTCCTCACTCAACTCTTAGTACCTCTTCATGAAACTATTGTAATAGTTGAGGTCCAAAATTCAATCTTTGAGATCATAGTACTCAGTGAATTTGATGTGCCTCACATGCATGAGTGGTAGGATTTCCAAAATTTAGGACGAATACACTCGGTTCCAAAATTTAGGTGTTGGGAAGTAGCTGATTACAGGTAGTAATTATTCAGAAACTATTGGAGATACCTACTCTTTGAACTGCCAGAGGTAAATATAGAATCTAGAGTTTATGGATTCAAAATGAATGTGATCTTATATGTACACATTTTAAATATCTTTTGCATATATATACACACACAAACGCATAGATTCACGCTTATCAAATGATTCACAAGGGAATTGTAGGCTGCAGTGAAAGTTACTCATGTTATTAAATATAATTACGAAATGGAAAGACTTGTTGCTATCTTTTTGCTCATTTCTGAATGTCTCAGATTGAGATGTTTCAAGGGAAAGTAACTTTTCAGAATGGTTATTAAATGACTTCTGAAACTCCCATTGTCAGTTAATAAGCAGTTTAAGCAACTACTCGTATTTATCTCACAAGTAGCAATTTAGAAATCCCAGCATGTTGAAGTATAAATAGTTCCTTAATGTAGAAAAAATCCTCTCAGGAACATCAAAACACATATGATTTGATTAGTCCAATTGCTGTTTGCAATAAACATAATACAAGCTACAGAAGTTGCAGACCAACCACAATAATGCTGACTAACTGAATCCCACAGACGATGTGAATTCCAGTTACTTCTATGATAATAGAGCCCTAGGTGCAAGAGATAGCAAAAGCTATTCAGGTTTAACTACTGTCAGTAATAAGCCTCTTTTTTCATTTTGGGAATAAAATGCCAAAAAAAGGAAAATCTTTACTTGGAGAAGGATGTAGCTAGCAGGAAGACTGAATAAGATGATACTTGGGCAGCTGCTTGGAGCTTGAACGAGAGTAGCTAATTCACACCCTTAGAATCTGAAGCTTGTTGGAGAAGGCAATGGCAACCCAATCAGGCTGAGATGAGGACCACTGAAGCTGCTCGATTTCTGCACCTGCAGTATAAGCCAGAATTGGATCCAATCCACCTTCTATTGGCTGACCCATTGAAGAGAGATCCCAGATAAGCGCCTGCGAGTCATCACCAGCAGTACAAATGTGGCAAGAGCTGTGAGGAGCCCATGCAATCGCATTCACACTAGCCTGGTGCCTCTGTAGTTCCACCACAGGAAGTGTAGGGAAACGAATGTCCAAAACTACAACCTTTGCACTGTCCATTATTATGGTGGCCATATACCTAGGATCCTGCTTGTTCCATCCAAGGCGTACAAGAGGAGTATCCGGCTCAGAACTCTCATAGATTATCGTAGAGTGCTCCTTATCGCGAAGATCAAAAACCCTAACAGACCCATCAGCTGAAACAGAAGCAAAAACTCCAACCCCACCCCAAGCAATATCATAAACCTCCTTATCATGAGCAATTAACTGGGTATCGACAGTCTCCCTCTCAATATCCCATATAGTACAGGTAGTATCAATACTCGACGTACCAATCCGCCTCGGCTCAGCTTCATTCCAGTCAAATGAGGTTAACGGACCGGAGAACTCACTGTTCCGATTGTTATTAAGAAGACTCTTGATTTCAACCCGACTATTATCACTGGCGACCCGCCAAATCCTGAGATAATCACTAGAGGTAGCGATAAGGTCCGGCTTCTGGCACTCCTTATCAGGTATGAAGATAACTTTCGTAGGCGGATACGGGTGTTCAAATGAGAGTTTCGGGTCGGACCGAATCTCACCATTGGAGTCATCAAGCTGCACAATCTCAACTCGGTTCGGGTACTGCTCAAGTAAGCTAGCGATTGCGAGACGGTACTTCTTATCCTTGCGAACACTCCAATTCATGGCGTATATGTGCCATGGAGCCTCGTAGGTGTAGATCTCGGAGCGTCTCTGCTGTTCGTCGGAGCCATCTTGCTGGTTCGGATCGCTGCTCACTCCCATTTCTGATTTCTTCTTCTTCCGCCGCCGCTGCCGACCAAATTAGGGCTTGAAAGTAACAAAGATTGGGAATTTAATTGATCGGGGAGAGGAGGTGAAGTCTAAGATTTAAGAGCCAAGTCCAGATATAGTTTCAGAAATTACACTTTAACTCCTTTAGTTTTACTAATGTTTATGCACGTACGACTATTTCCTTTTAATTATAAAATCAAATAAGGGACACGTGTGCATCAAGTAGGCGATAATTCACTATATCAGTTGGTTCGGTTCGATTTTAAGTATTATCGGTTCGATTTATCAGTTATTAAATATTTTAAATTGATAACCAAACCAATAAGATATTCGTTATCGATTTTTGGTCTTTAACGGTTCGATTTTCAGTTTAACCAATAAGAAAATGTTTTCAAAACAAATATATGACGTGTCCAACAATTTGATGCGAAATAAAAAAAAGAGATATCAGATTATTCATTGAGTGCAAAAATTCTGCTTAATGTAGTAAAAGTATAGTAAATACTCACAATTCACAACCCTAGTCGTTGCCTAACTCTTGTCGTCGTCGTTGAAAACCCTACCCGTCGTTGTTCTTAGTTCTTTAGGTTTTGACGTTGTGAACGTAAGACTAAAGTAATACTAAAATCTAAAGGGTAAATGCAGAAAGCAGAATTAAGTTGTGTTAATTGTGTAAGTTCCTTATAGTTATAGTCTAATATAAAGATTATATTAATATTTTTTTGTTTGATAGTTATGTATGACTAAAAATTAAAATAGTAAACTATTATATTTTTAATGGGTTATCGGCTAAACCAATAACCTAATATTGAAAAACCAATATCGAACCGATAAACCAATATTTTTTAAATAAAACCACTAAATAACTGTTAACCCAATAACACATTATTAAATTCGATTTATCGGTCAGTTTGATTTTTGCACACCCCTACTCACATCCTACTTAGCGCCTTACGTAATAATTAATGTCCTATATAACCATCTTATGTGTATTATGTCATACAGGATATAGTACGTGTGCGTATTTATTCAACTTTATATAAGTTTAAGTATTTACTCATGTACACCTAAAATCGGAGCGTATATATGTCAATTGATGCCTAATTAAAAAACATATTTATGTATTATATCTCAATTATATATATGAATCCCAATAAAATGTAAGACTTTATGTCTGTTACGATAAATCATAAATACAGAAATAAAAACAACAATTGAACCAGAGAATGTGATTGCATTATAAAAAGAAACAAAAAAAAAAGAATTAAAAAACTCATAATTTTCAATTTGGCATTGATGTGGCGATGACATGGCGCTAAGGTGGCAATGGCATGACACATGTGTAATACACTTGCTATTGTGAGAGACTGGTAATGTAGTGTTAGAATTGAAAAAATTCACTTGAAAGATGTTAAGAAGGGGATTTTAAACGTCCGTGTAATTTAAGTGCTAAAGTAAGTTGTGATATTAAATTCAAGGTTTTTTCCATTAGTATATACCATATAAATAGAACATAGAGAATAAAATAATATTTATTTAAAAATACATAATAGATATTAATGATTTACAATTTCAAATATTTAAATATCATATTAAAAGTAAGTGACTCTCCAAATTATATTTATGTCACATCAATTAAAATAAATAAATTAATATTTATTTGATGGGCCCGTGCGAGCACAGGTCCTCCATCGTGTAGTACTTTAGAACGTCTTCTTTTTAAGAATATAACTTCTTTCTAGGTCGATGCTTGAGCGGTTAATAGGATCCAACTGTATATTCGTTATCAATATGTATATATCAATCCACGTGAAATGATGTAACCTCTTTGTACTCTAGAAACACCCACTTCATGAGACTAAAACGTTCAATTTATTCAAAGTGACAGCAACGTCAGAACTAACACAAGAAAGTTTGTTGGTACACAACCATACTACCAACCAAAACAAACATTGTTTTCTTGGATTACTTCTTCACTACAGCAACACATTTTAATCTTCACATTGACGGCCTTATATTGAGACGAGACGCGAGCTTCTGACCAAGAGACTTGTCAGCCTGCAGCATATATATATATTCATGCATAACAAACATTGTTATCGTTGTGTCCGTCCTTCAGGATAAATGCGGGATTAAAGAAGCATCTAAAGGAAAGAACTCTGACCTGTGACCAGTATGAGATCCAAATACTGCAAATTTCATGAGTGGCTCGAGGATCAGATAGAGCATCAACCCATCTGCACACAAATCTTTCTTGCCTGCAATTACAAGGCCGGCTGGCAGATGAGTAACTAACTGATAGGGGTGGAAAGTTGGTGACTGAAAATAACAAAGGAACTAGACTACCTGTCCGGTGCCCAAGATCTGTAATGTTCTCCTGGCTGCTTAAAGTTGTTCTCTTTCTCAATGATGACCTGCAATATACTCATCATAATTTAAAATCAAGACATACGGAGACTAGGTAAAACGGAGAATATATATATTTATTTATGAAAGTTAACTTTGCACCAAAAATCAAGATTTTTTATGAAAACCATAAAATAAACTCAGCGTCACCTTTTCGCGTTTTCCTGTCAAGACACGAGGAGGAATAGGGTACTGCTCCGCATGACGACAAGGATCAAGCCTTGAGGGGAAATAGTTGACCTGAAACAGCATACAACATCAGGTTAACACATCAAAAGAGTAAACTATCAATACATGCACTCTTAAAGTAGTGTGGGAACCAAAATTCGCAACTGGGCTTCATAATCAGACCAAAGTACCTTCTCTTGCCTTGCTAAGTTAACATAGACAACGGAATAACTAGTCTAATATGATTAACAACCCCTTCTCTTTCCTTGTGAAGTGGATAAATATTACTACTTTAAATAATCCACTAGAAATATTACTGCACCAACAACCTCATAGCAAGGATGTACTATACCTCTTCATCACGGTGCATGAAATTCATGAAACCTTCATGGTGATTATTGTGATGAGCACACTTGGGAGCATTAACTGGGAGCTGCAGATAGTTTGGACCAAGGCGGTGTCTCTGGGTATCAGCATATGAGAATACCCTAGTTTGGAGAAGCTTATCATCCGAATAGTAAACACCTGGGACAATAATGGCAGGGCAAAAAGCAAGCTGCTCATTCTCTGCAAAGAAGTTATCGATGTTCTTATTCAATACCAAGCGACCAACTGGCTGTAATGGCAAGATGTCCTCAGGCCAGATCTTGGTTACATCTAGGGGGTCAAAGTCGAATCTGTCTTCATGATCAGGATCAATAGTTTGGATGAACAGTTTCCACTCTGGATAGTTCCCAGCAGCAATTGAATCATAGAGATCCTTGGTGGCATGACTATGATTTGCTCCACCGACCTTAATAGCTTCTTCATCCAACAAACATTTGACTCCACAAGTTGGCTTCCAATGGAATTTCACATACTGTGCTTTCCCAGCTTTGTTGATCAGCATGTAGGTATTAACACCGAAACCATCCATGTGCCTGTAATCTTGTGGAATGCCCAGATCATCAAACAGGAAACTGAACATATGAAGACTTTCTGGATGGTGAGAGAAGAAATCAAGGATCCTCCAGTTCTCCTGAATGTGGGACTTTGGATTTGGTTTCAGGGCATGAACCATGTCAGGGAACTTCATTCCATCACGAACGAAGAAGACAGGGAAGTTGTTTCCAACCAGATCAAAGTTACCCTGAAATACAAAAACGAGCACAGATGCAGAAGTAAAGAGAAGTGCAGTACGTTTCTTCAGCCACGAACAGAAGAAAAATACAGAACCAACAAAAACAATTCACGAAAGCAGCACGTTCATGTTCAGCAAACACAAAAGAAGTGCAGTGCCTTCATTGATCAGGAAACAGAAAATGGCTATTAAGTAAATGGTTATTTCCAACAGATAAAATTCATAAGAACAAGAACCAGGGAACAAAGGACACTTGATAGACACTTTATTGATTTTGAACACTCCCTTTTACAAGTGAATACTCCCTTCAACATTGTATTTTTTCAGAATCCATGAGTGATCAAAACCATCACAAAACAGCACCACGCGGTGTTTGGGCTTATAAACAGTTGCAGTAGGATTTCATCGAGATTGAGATTATTAATCTGAACAAATTCATATGAGCAATAGTGTTGCTGTCTAAAATTACTAAAAAGGACCAAACAAATGGAAAATCATGCAAATTAGGCATATCACTAAAGGCTCAAACCAAAACACTTCTCACATAGAATAAACCTTTCTTCAACCTGTTCTACAAAATCAATTGCTGAATCCAAAGCCAGGGAGAGATGAAATATAAGTTTGTGTTTCAGCAATGCTCTCCTACTAGATTGACAGGCATACAATATAGGGTACTGATAAATAACAGTCTGACAATGAAGACATTGCAAGATAAAACTAGCATCTGATTAGAAATTACCTCTCTGGTGTAAAATTTTACAGCGAATCCTCTGGGGTCCCTGAGGGTTTCAGGGCTTCCACGCTCGTGGATAACAGTAGAGAACCTCACAATAACAGGTGTCTGGACCCCAGGAGCTCGAAGAAAATCAGCACATGTAAGATGGGATATATCATGTGTGACCTCAAAGAATCCCTTGGCACTGGCACCTCTGGCATGAACAACACGCTCTGGGATTCTCTCACGATCAAAATTGGCAAGCTTCTCCAGCAGATGATAATCCTCGAGAAGGATTGGCCCTGAAAAAAGAATAACAAGTTTCAATATTCTTATCCATGGTGTGAAATCCACTAAAACTGGAAAATTATGTAAATGTTATTATGATATATCAGAAAACAACAGAATTTTATTTGCACTGATCTCATGAAAAGCACCTCTATACACAGGACAAATTGCATGATTTGAAATATGCAAAGAGCTATTTAGCCCTTTAATCAAGTTCTACCAATTCTTGCCGGAGTCAAATTATTCAAATGACATAGAAATAGTGAAAAGTGATAATTTTGTTGTTCCCATCTTTCAACCATCTACATTTTCTTATATTACACTATTTTCTGCTGACCATTATGACCAATGTTACTCATACCATGTTAAACAATTCTACAAAAGAGTGGAACATCAAGGAATATATCCAAGAATAAAAACAGTAAGGCAACTTATACCAAACTGACCATCTAGATCACACACTTTTTCTAGCTGAGCATCAAGGAGGACCAATAACAGGCTAACAAAGCAGGAGAACAGTAGTTCCTGTTTGTTTCCATATATATGTATTCATAATGATCTACACAAACGAAAGATCGCTAACAAGATCAGGTGACACGTTCACTTTCTGACCCGATACGGAAATACAAATGGGAACATATGCACACCCAGAGATGACAGACACTATACTGTCTAAACTTATATCATCTTAACCGTTTAAGTAGCTAACCAAATGCATGTCCCCAAAACAACAAGATATATCATACTGGCATCTTGTTTCCCACGCGCACAAAAAATCACAAGCTAGAAGGAATAATTGTTCTTATCAATCAACTACGCCTTGAAATACCCAAACTAGCTTCTGTTGGCTGTCAACTTATCAACTCTCTTCTTTTACAAGGTCAGAAATATGTTGTTATACCAAAAAATAGAATAAAAAAGCAAACTTTACACACTAGAAGAAAGATAAGAGAAGTTAAAAAGTACCTCTAGTTCCAACAGTCAAGGAAGAATTGTTGTTATACACTGGAGCACCAGAATTAGTTGTCATGAAAGGGGAATTGGCAGCACTTGAAGGACGATACTGCATCAAATTTCACAATCATTAATCATGAACCTCATATGTTCAAATATAATATAAACCAACCAAAAATCCTCTGGACATGCTAATAATTCTAGCTCTATCAATATCCAAAAAGTTGCACCAACAAAAATATAAACCAAAATTCACGTATACCCTTACCAAACCATAATAGATACGAAAGCATAACTTGATTTCTCAAATAGTTATTAGTATATCATAAAGTCCCATTAGAAAAAAGTTGAGATAAAAAAAAATATCACTTTCTAAAATAATAACTATTGAGTTAACCTCTAAGTTAAACGGGATTAAACTGAGGTTTTCTAGATCAAACTACACATAAACCCGCACTTCATTACAAATCAACAAAAAATCGACCCAAAACACCATAAAACTAGGGCAAAACGAGCTTCAACCACCAAATTAAACCAAAAAAAACTCGAAACAAACCAAAAAAAAAACGGAATCTCAATTTCCCCGCATACATCCTTGACATACCATAATCAAAACGTAAAAAAAAAAAAAAAAAAAAAAGTTTCACGACAGATAACAATCCACAAAATCAAATTAAACAACAAACAAAAAAAATTCCTTTACTTGGAAAATCAAAAGAAATCTACTGCAACAACACAGATCAAATTGAAAAAAAAAAACACAAAAAACATATAGAATCAATAAAATTCTTCAATAAAAATTGAAAAAACAATACCTTGTAAGGATCCATGGCGAAAAAAGAGAAGAAAATTTAGACCGAAAGAGATAAAACTGAAGAAGAAATTTGCGTTATTTTTTTTGGAGGGTGTAAATAAAAATGAGCTGATTTTATATTAATATATAGATCTTGTAGGGCCATTTTTCAACTGCCTAATTCTCCTTTTTTGGCTCGCCTTTCTATATTTATCATTTTAAAATAATATCCATCGCTTATCCACTTTTTTCTTATTATGGCTAGTTTTTTCTTTTTTTATGAAATACTAAATAAAATAAATATTTTACAAACCATGAAAAAATAAAAGTTGTTGGAAAGTTGGAGCTGTAAAATTACGATGATAATATTAATAATTACATGTCAATTTAAATAAAGAATTGTGATCTATTCTCTATCCAAATAAAATAAAAGAATATAAATTTTATTGAATCTGCATAAATAGATGAATAAAATATATTATCCGTAAGTATAAAAGATTGATTTGCACTAAATTAATTGTATTAGATTGTTCTCTTACTAGTAGCTGTCTCTTAAAACTATGGATTACATATAATCTTCAAATTAGTGCAACCATATCTCTAATCTCAAGAAGACAAAATATTAATTAAAGAAAAGGGTCCACAAATCATATTTTGTGTTTTACCCAATGATTATTCCCCTTTTTGTGGGGTTGATTAAATGTCCTTTTCTTAGGCCATAATTTTGATTATTTTTCTAAAAATGCATAAACTATAATTCTTTAAAAAATTACATTAGACTCTAATTAATACTAGTATTTGATTTTATGAATAAAACATTAAACTATAATCTAATGATTGAAATAACTTTTAAAATCTTAAATATTTTCTTGTAACGTTTTCAAGCTATTAAAAAGATAATATGCTAGTATCATTCTATAAATGAAATTCGAAAAAATACAATGTATGTCAATTTTATTCCTAACTTGTATGAGATAAAGATAATCTTTGATAAATCCTTGTCAAAAACTTCATTTTTTTGTGGTGAATGCATCGAGATCTTTTTAACTCCTAAAACCAACTAATTTAATTATGGTAATAATTAATTTCCACACGTCACATGAAAAAGAAAATACTAAAATAAAAATAAGTTTATTTTGTTTCTTATCTAACTTTTGGAGTTTATCCCAAAGCTAATCAATCTACAGTCATAGATGAGCTGGACCGTTGTAATGATGCCACGTGTCAAGATGGACCTAGAAGTGTGTGCAATGCCCAGAAATATTCCAAATGGGCTTATGAAAGCTATATTGGACCTTTTAAATGGGCAGTGTGAACGCAGCAGAATTGATTAGATTCTGCTTATAGGGATTAGTACACTATGGGCCGTTCTGTTAAGGGCCCACTAACAATATTCCTTGTAATTTGGATTATTATTGATTAGTTGTTTCTTTTTTAGTGGTTGAAACTTGAAACCAAATCAGTACCAGGTAGAGGTTTGAATATTGTAGGTAAATAGGTACAACAAATTTAATTCGAGAATAATCAAATCATTGGAAAGGATGTAAAATAGGCAACTTTGTTTTAAAATATCGTTTCATATATTACACCACAATTACGATAACATACGAAGTCTGAAAAGATAGCATGAACATACATAGACTTTATTCTTATCTTATGCAAGTTTAGAACTTGTTTCTGATTAACCCTAGATTCAAAGTATAGCGAATCGAAATATGTAAGGAAAATGAATACGATAATAAAGAAATTATATTTAGAAAGATCTTTAAAAAATTTGTTATTCCCCAATCTTGCTTTAATGTTATTTGACCAAATTCAACAAGCTACTATCTTTTCCACCTTGTATTTTTCTTGAATCAAAAATAGATTTTTCTACCTTAAAAGATTGAAATAAAGTTCATATATACTTCTCCTTGTTCAAACCTCACTTGTATATCATACTAATAACAATTGGTACTAGCTTTTCCATTTTACCAACCTATACTAGTGTTGACATTTACCAGCATTTGACTATTAAAGTAGTTTTAACTGCATAAATGTTAATTCTTTTACACCGTCGGTGTATATAACTCTACTTTATATTACCCCATCAAGAATCTGCAAACTTCAAATATGTAGATGGAAGAATGTACAGATAGTATGAGCTGCTTATACCCAAAAGAATACCAAAGTACAGTGTTTGATAACTTCTTGATCTCTAATCAAAAGGAAAAAGCTTACTATAAAAAAAAAAAAGACTAGATGTCTAAAGAAGCCAACGCCCAATAGCCTCTGCTCAAGATCTTGTACCCTGTGGAGTACAAGGCTGAAAACAGGCATTGCATCAGTGCAACACGAATTATTGACATTAGCTTCGTGCTCATCATTTCTTGGTCGGGACTAATGGAACTGTCTGAGTTAAGCTGGAAAACAGGGCGGATTTTCCCAAAACATTGAGGTTCTTCACTCGTTGCATCTCCTTTCCTGCATTGAACATAGAGAAAAGGGAAGTTTTACTGAAATGTTCTTGTGTTGGTCGCTTTTACCTGTACTTTCTCAACAGATCTGGAAAATGTTTACAACTAAACAACGAAGGGATACCATTAGTGTGAATAAACAACTCGCAAGGTAGTTAGGTTCAAGGCATAAAGCCTCACTCTTGACTCATTTGAAGCAAGTGGCGATTATGTAAGGCTTTGAAACCTTATTGTAGTTGGACTTCCACATTGTGCACATAAGATGGCTGAGTACCTACCTCCAGACTCTCATTCTGTGTGTTTCAATTGGATCACCTCCTAAGTAGTGGCGGAACCAAGATTTTCACTAAGGGGGGTTCAAAATATAAAGAAGTAAACACACGAAGAAGCCAAAGGGGGTGCAATATCTACTATGTATACAGTGAAAAATAACTTTGATCAAGTATAAACAGGTTCATCCAAACCCCTCGACCCTACCTGACTCCGCCCTTGGTCCTAAGGCAGGGGAGGTACATCTTACATACAGCTTCCCCACACAAGCAGATCATATTCCCACTGAAGGATGTGGAAGGGGATGTCAACCTCTAATATAAGCATGAGAAGTTGAGCAAATACTCTTCCTGATATAATTAGAATATATAATAACATGTCATGCACTGGAAAGTGTTGGGTGCTTGATTTAACTAGCCAATGTAGCAACATCTACCAAAATGCAAGAGGAGATTCAAGGACTTTAGTAACCTTGAATAAAGTCCACTCAGACTTAGCCACACTTTTTTACAGATAGTCATAAAGACATGCTCTCTCCATTTCAATTTGTTTGTCTGGTTTTGACTTGACACGGAGTTTAAGAAAATAAAGAATATTTTTGAATCTTGTGGTCTTAAACTAAAAAACATCTTGAATGTACCAAAATATCTTTTAATCTTGTGGTCTTAAACAGGTCACATAGAAAGTTGAAATGAAAGAATTATCAAAAAGGGAAAGAGACATTCTATTTGAAACGGACTAAAAAGAAAAGTAAGACAACAAATTGGAATGGAGGTAGCATATAAATACACATATCAATACAAGGCAGTCTTTCACCAAATCAAGCAAGGGTTTATTCGCAACTAAGAAGTGAAGTTTCATTATACATGCATACATCTAAACATATGAACCATTCAGAAACTCCCATCTATGAAGGGTAGGAAAAAAAACCAACAGTTCATTGTCAGCTTACCTTCCTCTATTGTCAACTGGATAGCCCTTTTCTCCAAGTCAACGGCATGTCTGCTAAGCTCAGGTGGTGACAAACGTAGAAGCACTGACAAAAAGACAAATCATACAAACAGCATAAACAAGGAGTCAAAATGAAACTAGACAAAACATGTCTGCTAAGCTCAGGTGGTGACAAATGCAGAAGCACTGATAGAAACACAAATCATACAAACAGCATAAACAAGGAGTCAAAATGAAATTAGTCAACTGCTTATAAGTTATGTAACAAAACTCTAAGACTCACGCTGAAGGTATTCTGTTTGGTTTGCTTCATCACACTGTTTCAGGAACTTCTGCAGACGAATGAAATGTTCTGTCAATTTCTGATCTTCATCCACCTTGACATCCAAAGTACGCATTGGCTGGGGAGAAAGCTTAGAAGAATCAATTGGAACAGCATGAGAGTTGTTAGCAGCCTTGCCAAGAGAATTAGGAATTGATGGTCCACCATGAGAAAATGTCATCATAGGTGTCAAATGCTTTGGTGATGCTACAGGAGGATGACCATTACTACCTTCCCTCTGTAGATTTTGTTTTTGAGGAATTATCCTCTGCAACTGACTCAGGTTCTTTGAGTGAGTAGCCTCCACAAATTTGTCCACATTGCTCTGAAGTCTTCCTTTACCTAGTTCTAGATCAAATCTTCGTCGAGCATTAAGTATATTGTCATTTGTACCATTGCTGCTCAAAGATATGCTAGAATTGGTATTTGAAGGACGCTCAGGTGTAAGCCTCTTAGTTCCACATACCCTAGTTGGATCTGCAATGGGTCTTACCCCTAAAAGATGTGAATTTTCTTGATGGTTACTCATCAAGCTGCTTTTTTGATTCTGCACATCTCTCAAAGCTGTCTTTCTTGTAACACCAGGAAGCTGCTTATCAAACGCTGGCATACCAGTTCCACCAGTGGTCACACCATTATGAAGGGGTTCAGAGTTGATCATTTTGAGATTATTCTCAATACCCTTCGGAGGCAGAAAATTATCAGAATGAAGCCTGATCAGAAAGCAAAGATGAAAAATATATCATACTCCACTACCTTAGTGTTACGAAGACTCGAAGAAGAAGAAGATGGTAGAAAGACAAAAAAAAAAAACAGAATTGGGAAAGAGGCGTCACTAACAGATTTTACCTATGTGAAAAAGATTTAAGAGTAAGTAAATCATATTTTATACACTGCAAGGCAACCTGGGAAGTGGACTTTATTCTTACAAAAAACGATACTACATTAAATGGTATCTCCAGGAGATATTATACAAATGTTTTACAAATGGAGGGACGGGAAGACACCAAAAACTAGCAGAAAGATACATAACTCAATTCCTTTAACTATATTTTGGGTGCTACCGAATGAGATAACAAGAGATGTTCTGAAAGAGAAAAAACCAGTGCATCAGCTGAAATATAATTGCTTATACTTTTTTGTTTGTATGGTCCAAAAGTGAAGTAGTAAATATACAAATCAGTCACTCCATAGTAGATTTCATCAGCTCCCTGTGTAAGAGGACAAAAGAGACAGAACCAATACAAAGGAGAAAGACCCACTGATGAATGTCTTGGTAAGAAGATAAAGAAGCCAATATACCCCACCTCTTATTTGTAAGAATTTATCATCTAGTACTTTATATAAAAAAAACAAGTTATCAAATGTTTTCAATTTTCCCATGATTGGTAACATTTTCTCTAGGAAAACAGGTTCCTTAAAGAATGAGGAAAATGACTTCCCTAATGGCAGTAGAGTAAACAAGTTACATAAGTGACATTCCAAGTTCATTTCCACTCACCAACGGTCCCAACTCCCATCCCTTGACCATCCCACCTCCAACACCCTATCCTACTCCATATGTTTAGCTATATTACATATAAATGCTCTTGGGATAATATTTTTTGCCTACTTACCAATCCCACCTAGTGGGATTCCACTGGGTATGTTGTTGTTGTTGTTGTTACCAATCACTAGAAAATAAGTTTAAAAGGCCACTTTTTTCCAAAAAAAAAAAAAACATTTTTCTTCATCCCAAACACACCCTTAGCATTATAACTATTTCAAGAACAATGATTGAAAACCAATTCCATGAGTAAAAGAAGTACATAAAATTACTATAAAGCTAAAGCCAAAAAGTATTCATTAGAGCTAACTCATACAATAAATGTATGGCTAAGCAAATACAGATCTGTAGCAAAATATTTAACAGACTCCTTAACACAAATTCAAAACCATAATTTTTACATCTAAGGTAAAAAATGAACATACATTTCCTATCTATAAACAAATATCATCAAATAGATAAAAACATTTCTCAACAAACAAAAATGCCAAATACCCACAAACCATTTCGATAAGATGATGAACAGCAAACAAAATTTCAAAAAATTAAAATTCAGCTTAAGACCAATTCTTTTTTACTTAATACTCCAAAAGGGGAAAACCCAAAGCACATACCCACTACCAAAATTAAACCCATGAATTCTGCTATACACAATCTACTTCCCCGGCCTTGCTAACGCGGGATGCTTTGTGCACCCAGCTACCCCAGAAGAATCTACTTCAATTTCCAATACCCATAAACAACCCCAACGAAGCTAATCCACTAAATCTTCGTTTAAAACCAAAACCCACCTCGAAAAATTATCAATTTTCGCACATAACCATGAATGACGAATTAAAAAACACATTTTTCAATTTTCTTCATATAATTTACATTAAAAAAAATCATTTTTTTTTTTAAAAAAGTTTATGGCAACAAAGATCGAATCATTTTGGTTGATATATCGTTCTAAAAAAGTGAAATTGCTGAAATTATACTTACTGTAAAAGGTGTAAATCAGAAACTGTGAGCAAAGATGAAGAGACGGCGCCAGTGAGGGGTTTCAAAAGAGGCAACTTTGGCTCCAAATATTTATTACTACTTCCTAAGAAATAAATAAGTTGCAGAATGTTATTTCATTTATTAATTAAAAAAAATCATCATAAATATCTACAAGACTTTATCACTTTACCAAACAAGTCCACTTTAAACTTTACACATCTCTTAAAAAAATAAATTTTAGATAATATTCTCTAATTTAGAAAATAAATAATTATTGTAAAGGATAAAAATATGATTTTGTCTTGATTTATTAAAAGTAATAATTAAAAGTAAAATATATTTTTAATATAATGGACGAGTAAATAATAGGAGGAAAGTGAGTATTTCCTAAAAATGCCCCCTAAAAGTAGTTAATTTACTTGAATTGACATGATCTTTGACCAGAATTTGATGGATTCACAAGACTTTAGTGACTTCTTTTGTCTTTTTTTATTTATTTATTTACAGTAATGGGAAAGCAAGAGAAATGGTCTTTAAATGAAACTCTTTTTTTAATTGTAGAATTGTCTGTTAACTATTGGTGAACAACTATAATAACAATAATAATATAATTAATGAATTTTATAGGTGTGATTTAAAAAAATAGTATGTATATAAACTTTACTTCTATATTGGTGGAGTAGAGAGATTATTTTTGATAGATTTTCGATTCAAAAGTTGTTGGTGAATTATTGTTGGTTTTGCCACAGACCTACTCTAGTTTTTTGAAAATTTGAGCAATATAGGTCTGGTCACTATTTTCGTGTGAATCGATTCCTTTTTAAATTTTGGACTATGTTCAGGTCTACTTGTACGTATTCACAAATCACGAGGATCACAACTATTCTTACAAGTACATGTTGTCTTATACTAATTCTGATTAATGAGGACCACGATTATTATAAAATGTACATGTTATCTCACATTAATAAAGATATCAAATGCACGAGGATTGCAACTATTCTAACATGTACATGTTATCTCGCGCTAATATAAATTTCAAATTCACAAGGACTGCAATTATTCTAACATGTACATGTTATCTCACGCTAATATAAATTTCAAATTCACGAGGACTGCAATTATTCTAACATGTACATGTTATCTCACACTAATATAAATTTCAAATTCACAAGGACTGCAATTATTTTAACATGTACATGTTATCTCACGCTAATACAATTTTTAAATTCACGAGGACCTCGACTATTCTAACACATATATGTTATCTCACGCTAATACAAATTTCAAATTCACGAGGACCACGACTATTCTAATAATGTGCATGTTATCTCACGCTAATATAAATTTCAAATTCATGAGGACCACGACTATTCTAATAATGTGCATGTTATCTCACGCTAATATAAATTTCAAATTCATGAGGACTACAACTATTCTAATATGTACATGTTATCTCACGCTAATACAAATTTCAAATTCACGAGGACCACGACTGTTCTCACTGAAATAGATATCGAATTCACAGGAACCACAACTATTCTAACATGTATATGTTATCTTTCACTGCACGAAAACCACGACTATTCTATCATGTATATGGTATCTCATGCTATCATAGTTATCGGATAGAATCGAATTCAAGTTTTAAATTAATTGGATTAGTCAAACTTAAATTCTTACCACTTGATGTTGTTACAATCTTTGATCAATTTTTTTTCTTTAAGAAAAACTATATAGATTTTTTCGCATAGTTATATACTATTTATAACCTATATTAAAAGTATTTGGTTCAATTAAACTTCATGTCTATATATATTGTAACGTATATAGAATCACATATACGTGAATAGTAGTTACATTTAATTGGTTGCACTAATTAAATATTTAAATTGAGAGTGGTTTTCGACCAATTAATATATTTTCCATTTTTATTGTCATTTATCAATACTCAAAAGCAAAACATCAAACTGTTAATATCAAAACAGTACCATAATTTAGCCTCCAAACTCTCCATACCAAACTGCCTAATTGTTTTTCCTTTTTTATTAACTTTTCAAAATTTTGTGTCTTGTTGTTAGGTTATAAGTATATCTATATTACCCTCAAAATTTTGTGTCTTGTTGTAATCGTCTTTGCTTTTGGAGTTGCTCAAAATGTAGCTCACTTATGTTTAGCAATGTTACATCTCCATGTTTTTTTGAATTTTTATAAATGAAATATCATAATTAAGACTTGTATTATTAATGTTAGTAAAATCTTGAATTTACCAAAATTAAACAATGAGCTACAACTCATTTTGGTATTGGAGTTATTTGTACTTGTAACTCTACTTTCATCACAATGGGTCAACAAAACGTTTTCGTGGGATAAAATAATCCTGAGACTAAATAATACGTATTACCAAACACAAGTTAAAATAATTACAGAATTTCTTATCCACCAACCAAACGATCGATGTATTGTTCTTGATAAAGATAATGATTTGTTCTCATATTTGCTGCAAAATCAATAGTAGCATAAAATAAAAATAAATGAGTTTTTCTTAAGGGGTTTGATTTTTGTATTTAATAATTTACAAGCTTTCAATAGGAAAAGAAGAAAAAAAAATGTACAAGGAGAACTAAAACAATATTTACAATCTCAACAACACACATTCTCCCAGGATTCTCCATTGATTTGTTTTCATTAGTCACATAAAAACAATCACATCCATCTAATCAACACTAGATTGTAATGCAAGTTCACAATCTATGATCTATATTGTTCTGACTCTTCAAAATTGTTGTTGCACCCGTGTCAGATTCTCCAAAATGCACTAATTTTTTTGGAGTACCTGACATGCACCTGTCAACATTTTTGAAAAGTCCGAGTAACATAGTCTATGATCATACCTGGATTACAAGGAGAAATATTCCTGCAAAAATTCTTCTAACTTTGCCTTGAATCATTGCAGAAAGTTCTTCACAGAGTTTCCGTTAGGACTTCTTTTATCTTTTCTGAAGAGACACAACCCTTCAACGAGTTCTATTAGCACTCGTGTTTTCTCGCATTTTCTTACATTATATAACATATAACAAATATATATTCGTTAATTTGGATGCAAAGCAGATGTACATTTGGACTTTGCATTGTCAATATGGGATCTGCTCAGTTTTGGTCATAAGTTGTAGTATTGATTTTGCTTTCCTTTGGCCACGATCAGTTCCCTCCTTACCTATCTCTACTAGATATTCATACACGCCGTATTGAAGGGCAGCAAGCATAAGATTTGAATTATAGGTACTCAACTCGAAAAGTACAGCCACAGAACATTCCTTGTTCTTGGGAGTGCCATCCTTCATCAAATTTACCAGTGTTTCGATGAATGAAAGCTTTCCAATTACCTGTCTGCCTTCTGGATGAGTCGCGAGAATCAACAATATTGACAATGTCTCATCAACCATGTCTAAGTGTTTTTCCTCTAGTAGTTGAAGTAATGGTGCTACAATCCCAGCTTGGATCGCGATACTTTTGTTAGCATGGTTGAAACATAGATTGAAAAGTGCAGTAATAGCATCCTTTCTCCCTCTGATTGTTCCATTTTTTAACAGATCAATCAACGGAGGGATGCCATTTAACGAACCTATAGCTACTTTGTTTTCATCAAGCATTGATAAGCTAAACAATGCTGCTGCAGAGTTCTCTTTAGCTCCAACACTTCCATTTTGCAAAATCTCAATTATTTCAGGAATCGCGTTTTCTCTGGATATAAGTTTCTTGTTTGATTCATCGATTGACAAGTTTAAAAGAGCTGTCACAGCATGTTCCTGGATTTTGGAATCCGGATAGGAAAGTAGCAACACGAGTGGTGGAATTCCTCCATAATTAGCTATCAATGTTCGTTTCTCTGGATTTTCTTTCGAAAGCATTCTGATCTTTGTTACAGCCTTTCTCTGCACTTCTAAATGACTAAAAGACAGGTCTTTAATCAACGACAATAGCTTTTCATCACTTCCAGCAGAAGGACTTTCGGGGTTCATTGGAGTCTCTTTTGCTGGAAGTTGAAAGTTGTTTTTCAAACACCACTCTTCAATTAAATTCCTTAGAGCAAAGTTTGGTGCTAATGATAAATGTGTCAAAGTTTCCCCCGTTTTCGGACATGTATGGTGATTTGAATCCAACCACTGTTGTATACTCTCTCTTTCATACGTCTGCAAAAGATCGCGCGAGTGAAAAGAAGTTAGTCACACTTCACTAAGAAACTCGTTTGGTATAATCAACAAATTTACTCACCTGTCCTGTTGAGATAATAACCGGATCAGCCATAATCTGTAATGTGATAGGACAAAGAAACTCATTTGGTATAGCTATCGAGGTTGATTTCTCGAGAGCTTTAGGCATAACAGGTTCATCACAAGGACCAGTTTCTTCCATACCTGCTAATTTTTTCAATTTATCTAGAAGATCAACGATTCGTTGTGTGTTCTCAGCATTATGTGATCGTCTTTCCTTGATAACTTCTTTAACTGATATCATTTCAGCTTTTAGATCTTCAACTGTATGCAATTCCAGTTTTTTCGCTAGCCTTTCTATACTAGCACTATCTGCATTTCGATCATTCTCTGTGGACAATGAAACCATCAAATCCATCGCGAGTTCCATATCTTGAGTATCAATTCGTTTCTTAGACCTTTTAAATTGAATGATCATCAACTCCACCTGAAAAGTATCAGGTCGTCAATATAAGTAAGAAAACCACTTATTTTCTAGGAAAAATTTTTTGTTCGTACTAAACTGACCTGTTCTTTCTCTTCATCGGAAATACCAAGTTCTTCATAAGGCATTCCATCCAAAGTTTGGCTTAATTTTTCATATACAGAATGAAATCTCCTTATAACAGCCTCACTTTCCAAAGCCTGCATACGAAAAACCAAGAAAATCAATCCCAGAAACATATAATATCGTCATTTCTAGACTAGCTTAAGCTTTTAAACCAGATGAACACACACATGCCAAAACCTCGAGAAACAGAATCAGGTGCACACATGGAGGGACATAATATAATTTAGTAATGACTAAAGTATGATTTTAGATAGGACGGTCACACATATTAACATAACGATGATATTAAGGATAGAATTAATTACCAGGTAAAGCTTGCTACCACAATGACAAGTTTTTAACAATTTTTTAGCAGAATGAAATGCCTTCTTCATTTTCACCAAACATTGAACACCTGATTCAGGTATTTTTCCTTCGAAATCTCGAATTTCTTCTAAAAGGGGTAATAAAAGTTTCATCCTACGTACAAGGTTACGACTTTCCTTTCTTTGAGTCCTCCTAAATTCGGCGTAAGAACTTATAATATGAATTATACCCGTAAGTTCATATACCAAATCCCTTTTATCAATAGGAGTTGTAATTTGATTTGATTGATCATTTTCTTCATCCATTTTAAACCCTTGTTCAATAGCTTTTTCCCCAGCTGATACCATTTGAAAACCTCCAAGAAACAAAACCAATAATATTAATAATGTGAATTTTGGATTCAATAAATTATAGGTTGTTTCATGGAGGATAGAAAAATCAAAACCCTAATAATTTCGAAGAAATTTTTTGGATTTGATTTTTCTCATTTCGGTCAATCTCAAAATTCCACTCGTTACCTACGCGTCTAAATTTGAGGAAAAAAATACAAAATTTATGCACCTTTGAAATAGTGCCTTACTATATTAAGCTATAAATGACATGTCACTTTTTACGGCTTAACTTGAAATATTATCTCATGAAATTTTATCTCTATGCAATTATATATGCAAGAGAAAATTTACTAGATAAATTTAGCTTATGGGGTGGATATAGTGATTAAATTTGATGGTTCAATGAATTTATTGAGATATGAAATGATATTGTACTATAAGTTCATTTTTTTTTTTTCATTTTTATAATCATATCTTAATGGTTTTCTTTTATTAATAATTTATCAAATTAAAAAAGGGCCATAGTAGGGACTATGGAGCGTCCATCATTAAAATGGCAAGGGGAAATTAAGGCAAACAAAATCCGACTAATATATTTAAGATATCAATGCATTTCATGTTACAATATATATCTCGGTGTTCAACCTAGAGGTTTGATTAATCTAGATGTGAGTCATTTCCTTGATGGCAAAATTATAAAGTCAATTTTTAAAGTTTCAACTCGAGATTTTTGATTTATAAGAGGATATTGAAGAGGTAAGTAGATATATTGTATAGTTTAATTCTTCAATAAATATTTAATAGCTAGTGGTCCAAGTTTTTGACTAGCACTGTCTAACGAATATAAATTTTCTCCTAAACAATAAAGTATTAAACACTTTCAAATAGTTTATTTCAGATTTTATACATCCACAAAAGTAATTCAAATAAAAAAAAAAGACTCCTAATTTTGGGTAAAACTAATAGTCTTTTTGGGTAAAAAAAGACTAGTATTTTAAATTTATACACATCAATCAAATTATGAGGTTTCATCCATAACAAATGTTATTTATTTTGTACAAAAGTTGAAATTTGAGACCAAGGTAATATTTAATATAATAGCGAATCGATCAATCAAACTTGTCCAAATCATTTTAATCGTCATCAAACACTCAATTAACTCCTACAATATCAAATCTAAACATGATTATCATTTAACTAACACTATTATAAAATAGTTTTTTTTTTTATTCTTCAAAGCCTATCAATTAAACGAAGAAATTAAATAAATAGACCAAACATTTTGCCTATAATGCTTGCATGAATTCATTCATGACAATGTTTTATTTCAATTTATAAAGATTCAACATAATTCCAAACTCACGATCATTGTTCAAGCTGACATTTGATAAAATAACATATCAATTAGACTCGTTCAAACCGTCTTAATAAAGTTTCTTCTGATATCAAATCTAAACACAATTCACCTATTAACTGCTCCCTTTATCCAACAATAGTTGTCAACTATTGGACTAGACGCAAGGATTAGGAAGAAGTAAATGATAAAGGTAATTTTACCAAACTATCCTTATTAAATATAAGTCATCTAAACACTGAAAATGAATAGTATTTAATAGCAAGGATAAAATAAGCACAATATGGTAAATTATTCATTGATTTTATAAATTGGACAAATATTGTTGGACATCCAAAAAATAGTATATATAGTGAACAAGTAAAAATGGACGGAGGAGGGAGTAGTATTTACTCTGTCTAATATTGACTTACCCCATGCGCGTAAAAAAATAGAAAATAGAATAACAATTTTACTATATTACCCTTTGAACACAATAAATTTAATCTTTGAAAAATGCATTAGGAAATGACTATACTTAATCATGAACTAGGTGATAAATGATTTCTTTATTGTCTAAAATGAACCGTAAAAATGAACTTTTAATTTTAATATATTGAACATGTAAAAGTGAACGGATGAAATATGCCTAAAGGGAGAAAATAGAATTAACCAAAAGGAGTAAAAAGTATAATCATAATCCTTAACTATGAGTAATTATTTGAGACAAAAAAGATGAAAATTAGAAAAATACTAAAAAAGCAAAAGATATGATGATTAGAAGCAATTTTTTTGAAAGATAACCGTTAGGCCACAGCTCGGAACTTCGCGACCTTTCATCTAACGGCTATATTTTACTAGCCGTTACTTTCAAAATTTTATGAAGAAAGAAAAACAAAAAAGGCGTAGCATGTGCAGACATATATCCGATGTTTACGATTCAATTTTATATACCCATTTCCCAAATCCTCTCTTTTTAATGAACCCCAACAAGATAAATCAGTAGAGAAACACTTTTTCTTTTTGAAAATCTTTGATTAGTTTCATGGGGTTCTTCAATTACTAGTCTTTAATCGATTTCTGGGATCTTTTCGGGTTGTTTCCACTCAAAGATCTGATCTTTTTCGTCTAGTGTTGATCAAGTTTTCAGGTTGGTATTTGGGGTTTCATGAAATGAAGTTTTTGTTGTGTCTAAGCTTAATTCTTTATTATTTTTCTTGGTTCAGATTGATGGGTCATTCAATTTTTCAATTGGGTTTTTGATTTTGTTTTTGTTTTGTGGATTGGTGCAGTGAAGATGGCTGGATCAGATGAGAACTACCCAGGAGTGATTAGGCCTTCAAATCTTCAAGGTGAGTTTAGTTTCTTTTGTGTTCTTGAATTAGTGTTTGTTTCGATTGTTTTGTGTTTGTTGATTTGACTGTGATAAACCCTAATTGTTATTTAGGGGGATTGAGGCCTGGTGTTGGAGGAAAAGTGACTGGAGGGTTGGGGCAAAATAGGAGGGCACTAAGCACAATCAATAGGAATGTAATGGGAGCTCCCCCATTACACTGTGCTGTTGTTCATAAGAGAAATGACATTACCGAGTAAAAACTTCTTAAACCCGAGTACTCGATTGAATTTCTTTTGTTTTAATCTTGATCTCTCTACATGTTTTAACTTGCTTTTCATTTCTTTATAGAAACAAAACCAATGCTGCTACTAACAAGATCCCTCCTGTTCCGATTCATCGTCCAATCACAAGGTTTGACTCTAATTCTCTTGGTTGTATGATACTAAGTAGGTGTTTGTCCATACGAAGCTGAATCCTAAAAATCATTACACTTGATCTCGATTCATTTGTTAATTTGTATGTGGGGTTATTGATATTTCAGGAAGTTAGCTGCGCAAATTGCAAGCAAACAGCATCAACCAGCAGTCGAGGTACACACTTTCAAGCCCCTCTTGGTTTTTTGTAAAGCTGAGCTGCTGTTAACATTGTAGTTTTCCATAGGTAACAAAGCCACCAGTCCCAGTGGTACCAATTAGAAATGAATCAGCAGACTGCATTATTATAGATGCTGAAGAATACAAGACCACTGGTAATTCCGCTGTGCCAATGTTTGTGCAACATACAGAAGCAATGATGGAGGAAATTGATAGGATGGTAAGCTGATATGATCTTTGTATCTTGGTTCTGAATGTGCTTTTGGATTGCCATTGATGTTGTTCTTTGATTCAGGATGAGGAAATAGAGATGGAAGATGCAGAAGATTGGTCAATTGTGGACATAGACAGTCCTGATAAAAAGAACTCACTTGCAGTAGTGGAATACATCGACGACATCTATGCTTACTACAAGAAGGCTGAGGTGGAGATGTTATCTCCAGTCTTCCTATTTGTTTGTTAGAGAACTTGTTCATGTTCATTAGGATTATGGCCTGTTGTAGAGTTTGCAGAGGTGTCATATTTTTCACCTTTATGATCATTAAGCTTAATAGATTGCCACATTACACTTAGAATCTAGTCTAATTTAATCAAGCACTGCAACTTTTCAGCCAGTCCAATAATAGATGCATAACATAGAATGTATACACACACGTGCAGGGTATGCTTAGGCTGTTTCGTCATTATTATTTCAATTTTGATATGCAATCTTTGCTTACCCCTTTTCTCTAATTGCAGATCGTTAGCTGCGTCCCTCCAAACTATATGGAACAACAATTTGATATCAATGAGAGGATGAGAGGCATCCTCATTGACTGGCTGATTGAGGTATACAGTCTGCTGCTGTGTGTCATTTCTGAATTTTATGAAGTAGAATTTTGGGTGTTGTTAACGTCTAATCCAATTTAAAGGTACACTACAAGTTTGAACTGTTGGAGGAGACTTTGTATTTGACTGTGAATCTCATCGATAGATTCCTGGCAGTTCAGTCAGTGATAAGGAAAAAGCTTCAACTTGTTGGAATAACAGCTATGCTTCTTGCCTGCAAATATGAAGAGGTTTCTGTACCTGTAGTGGAGGATCTAATTTTGATCTCTGACAGAGCTTACACCAGAAAAGAAGTGCTTGAAATGGTAAGTTAAATTTAAGACCAAAATCTTACATTTAACACGAAACGTATTACCTCCATTATGTTCTGGCTAAATGATTTCAACTGTCCACAGGAAAAGTTGATGGTTAATGCCTTACAGTTCAACATGACGGTGCCTACAGCATATGCATTTATGAGGCGGTTTCTTAAAGCCGCTCAATCTGATAAGAAGGTGTTAACACTTCTTTGCTACATAGAATGAGTATCACACGAAGAAGTATAATAACATTCTGAATCACTACTTATATAACTTTTTGTTTATGTAATCAGGTGGAGCTCGTGTCGTTCTTCTTGATTGAGCTATGTCTAGTTGAGTATGAAATGCTTCGATTCCCACCATCAATGCTTGCAGCTGCTGCTATCTTTACTGCACAATGCACTCTCGGTGTGTCTAAGGAGTGGAATAAAACCTGTGAGAGGCATAGCAGCTATGTCAAAGATCAACTTTTGTAAGTATACTTTAGATTGATATCTATTTATTGACAAATCAGACAGATGTTTGATTGTGTGTACCTTGATTTTCTACAACAGGGAATGCTCGAAATTGATGGTTTGTTTCCATCAGAAGGCAGCAATTGGGAAGCTTACTGGCGTGCACCGAAAGTACAGCACTTCTAAATATGGCTATGCTACTAGATGTGAACCAGCTTCTTTTCTATTAGAAGCATGGTTTTAGGGGATTGTCTAGGAGGAACACATGATGAAACTGCATGCTTGCAGTAGTATATGTGTTCAGTTTTTTTAATGCAATTGTTGATGAGCAACATAAGTTGCCCCAGGCTCTGGGGGAAGGGGAGGGTGTTTGAGTTCTTTTGCTACTGAGAAAACTTTGTTTATGGTTTTTCATGTCATGTACATTGTTGGAATGTGAAATCTTGCTTTTCATACTTTTTCTTGCATACACATTTACAAGTTGCAGTTTCTTCTCAGCAGACATACTTAAAAAGCTATATGCATCCTCTAACTCAAACTCAGTCTATTTCAAGTTCAACCCAAACTATTGATTTAGGTTAAATATGTAACCCAAAATGACTCCTGGGAATCTTATCACAAAATTTGAGCAGGCTGGGCCTGGCTATCATAACTCTCAATCAAAGTGTTAGGTTACATTTGGAGTAAAATAGATACCACTAACCAAAATATTACATAACCAAAGAAAATAGGCTGTTTATTCAATCAAAGTGCTATTTGGAGAAATTAATCTGTGCATTCAATCAAATTGCTATTTGGGTAAACAAGATAACAAAAATATTAGATTTAACAAAAACATATTGGCTGTGTTCAAAATCAAAGTGCTATTTGGTATAACAATTTAACAAAAATATTAGTTCCGTTGCCGGGACTTGAACCCGGGTCTCTCGGGTGAGAGCCGAGTATCCTAACCAACTAGACTACAACGGATATTGCATAATTTTCGTTATGATTCATTATTATTGCATGCAATCCCTCTGTCTCATTTTTAAAAA
Source organism: Solanum stenotomum (assembly GCF_019186545.1). Lineage (NCBI taxonomy): Eukaryota > Viridiplantae > Streptophyta > Magnoliopsida > Solanales > Solanaceae > Solanum > Solanum stenotomum. The sequence goes on from NC_064283.1 coordinate 567,116, forward strand.
AAAATTACTCCCTCCGTCCCAATTATATATATGACATCATTTGATCGGTGACGGAGTTTAATAAGAAACACTTTGTTACATTATCAAATTGTCCTTATAAAAGTCTCACTTTAGTTCTTACTTTTTAGTTGATTTTTCTTCTAAATAAAGATTACATAAATAAATTTAAATTACTATTATAATATTATAGATCGGCTGATAAAACTTGAGACATAAATAACATATCTTAATATAAATAGTTATAATTATATTTACAATTAAAATTTATAACCTACACAAGATAAATTTATCATTACTCTCAAAGATGAAACAAAATTTTGAGGTGTTAAGTTCAATTTGTAATCTTTAAATTCTAACTTTCTGGTTGCTCCAAGCTCCACTAGGCTCATGTATATCTAAAACGGAAAGATACATTTTTGTTGAAGATAAAGGGAAACATCTACTGAGCTGTACAGAGTAGAGAGCCACTTCAGCTTGACGTGGATGATAAAGACGACTAATGGAAAATCTAAATTGTACATTATCAATGTGTCGACTGTCGCCCCCACCTCAAATAACGCTAATATCCATGAATTTTTGCTATTTCCCTTAAAGGAATCAAATACCCCAAGTTTTACAAGGTTTATTTGTGTTCTGTCACTATCCGATCAAAATCACTATTCAAACTCATCTTTTTTTTGTTTTTGTTTCCTTGTCTATGTTTATAATTGCTACATGGGCCAGTTCTTTTCTTTGATCTACGGATGGAGATAGCTCTATATATCATGAGGTAATAAGCTTTCAACCAGCCCCACCATGCTATTTCTGTATTATTCTTGAAATTTTGGAAATTTTTCTGCAAAGATTAGATTTTCCCCCTTTTTTGGACCTACCCTTTTTGCTGGAGGCTTAATTTTGTTGCTGAGTTTATCTATTCTCGAAATATTGTGGTCATTTTTCTTTCAAGATCAGATTTTTTCTGTTTTTGGACCTACCCTTTTGCTGGATGCTGAATTTTGTGACTGATTTTCTCTGTTCTTGAAATATTGTGGATATTTTTCTTCCAAGATCAGATTTTTCTTTATCGTTTTTCATAATACCCATGGGCTGGATATTGAATTTGACTTTTTTTGGGTGTGATCTGTCAATGAGGATAAGGATTAGGTGCAAATTGAGAACACAAGTTGTATAGGTTGATATTTTTGTTTGATTAGTTGTATGGTGTCTAGAGATTTCTGGGTTATTTTCAGATGGTGACCTTCCCAACTATCTCATTAGATTTTGAGATTTCAGAAGTGGCACCTAATATGTTTAGAAAATGCTTTCAAGGACATCTTTTTCCTTTTCTTTATATCTTGCTGTCACATGTCAAAGCCCTTCCTGGATCCCATTTGATGATTCATGCTTATCACGATTTATTGAGCAAGTTGTTTTCTTAAAATCTTTTTTGTTACTATCTGTCAGACACTATATATATAGCAAGTTTTTCCTCAATCATTTCTCATATTGACTACTGAATCTCTGGCTAAAAATATGGTTCATTATCAGCAGTATTCTGAAGTGAGTAAAGAGGAATTGTTTCCTCAGAGAGAAATGATGGAGAAGAAGCAGAAGAAGTTTCTTACTGTGGCCCCGTTTGAGTGTGCCTGGCCTAATGATCTGAGATTTAGAGAAGCAGGAAGGGGTTGTGTAGCTTTTGATGCTTTCGCGCATAACGATGTAACAGTTGTTTTTCGGGAGCAGGTAGGGAGTCAGCACTATCACTACAAAAGGGATAACTGTCCACACTATACTGTAATCATTGGTAGTCATAGGAACAAGAGATTGAAAATTGAGGTTGATGGTAAAACAGTGGTGGACGCTGCTGGTGTCGGTCTTTGTTGTTCTTCAGCATTTCAAAGCTACTGGATTAGTATCTATGATGGATTGATTAGCATTGGCAAGGGAAGGTATCCTTTCCAGAATCTTTGCTTTCAGTGGCTTGATTCAAATCCCAATTGTACCGTTCAGTACATTGGTCTTAGCAGTTGGGATAAACATGTTGGCTACAGGAATGTTAATGTACTGCCTGCCACACCAAATCATTTATCTTTGTGGAAACATGTGGATTTTGTTGAGCATGATTTTGGAGAGGATGATTTAGAACAAGAGTTAGAAGATGGAATTGCTAATTATGAAAGTTGGGGTCTTGGAAAGTTTCTTGAGAATTGGGAGTTATCGGATATGTTTTTCATTGTTGGGAAGGAAGAAAGGGCTGTTCCAGCTCATAAACTAGTTTTAGAGGCATGTGGGGATTTTTGTCTTAGTTCATCAGTTGAAGAAGCTGTTCACCTGCCAGACATAAGTTATTCTGTTCTTCATGCACTTCTTCAGTACATCTACACTGGACATACTCAGGTGAATCCCATCTTTCAGGCGATTTCAAATTATTATACTTCCACTAATTGTCTGCTTAACTTTGGATAACATACCTATTGCCTTTTCATTGTTGAGTTTCAGGAACTAAGAACAGAAAAAATAAATCTTTTTACTATTCAGAGAAGGAATTAAATCAAATGTTTAAAATTTGCTCTATGTGACTTTTGTGTATAAACCAATTTTTCTTTATTTTTGTACCTCTTCCTACTGTCTATTTCTTCTAAAGACTACTGACTTCAGCCAAATCTTAAATCAAGCCTACCAAGCGTGTATCAAAGATTATGCATTCCACTGAAATATGTGTTGTATGTGCGTGCGTGTGAGTATAAATATATATTCCCAAGGTATTGTTCTATGCGACTTTTAGTTTACTTGAATATTTATCTTATAGCTGCTGATTAACTGCTACATTTGAACATTGCAGATTTTGGAGTCTGATCTCTGCTCATTGAAGTCTTTGAGCTTACAATACAAAGTGATGTCATTGGTGAGGCAATGTGAAGAGATCCTTGAGCGAATTATGTCTAATAAGCTACTCGTTGACTCAACTCAGCTTGTAGACATATTTTATCCAAGCTGGCTCCAATGCAGCAAAACTTTTCCTTATGGGTTGCCAATTGATAGAGAAAGGCTTGAACGGTTCCTCTCGACTGGAGAGTATAGTGATCTAGACCTTTATGTTGGAGTTCATGATATTGTTTTGCGATCACATAAAGTGATCCTTGGGTCATGGAGTACTCCTTTCACAAAGGTAATTAACATTGTTAACAACTTCTCTTTGACAAATTTGCCCAACTTATTGCCTTTATTAGGAAGTAGTACATCAAATCCACTAGTGAAAAGTATGATTTTTCTGTCTTAAACCCGGTGAAAATTTCCTGTTTCTTTCTCTCTTCGTTAGAGAAGTTCCTTACTACAACATCCTGGTTCCACCATTATTATCAGGTGTAAGGTTTTAGTTGCACTGAATGAACCTCTGCCTTTTCTTCAATTCTTGGACTAGACTAGGATACATTACATGTTCATTTGTTCTGATGTTCAAACTCAAAGTCAGCAATTTTTAGTGGTAACCTTTTTAATAGAGCATTTTTTGTTGTTTATATGTGAGGTGCTTAGAGAAATCATTCCCATAGGAAAAGAAGATTTTAAGATCAACATGATAATATGGATTGCTTCAATTTCTTAATTGGAGTTGGCGCCTGGAAAGAACAGTAGGAACTCAGAATCGGTCATGAATCAATAGCCATACTCTATGTGTGCTAGTTCTCTGCATTTGTTTCTTGCATCTATGCAATTCTGAAGCAAAAATTTCAGTTTCGTTATTTAAGTAGTTTAATGTTTATCTTCTGCATGGCTTTCAGAATACTGAGAATTCTTTTGAATTGGTAGATGTTTACAATTGGAATGAGGGAGAGTGTTTCTTCAGTGGTCTGCTTAAAAGATGTTCCTCTTGAAGCATTCAAGATTATGCTAGAATTCATGTACAGTGGAGAACTTAATAAAGAAGCTACTGAGGGAATCAATACCTTGTTACTTCAGCTACTTTTACTAGCCGATGAGTTTGGGGTAACACTTCTTCATCAGGAGTGCTGCAAAATACTTCTGGAGTGCCTCTCAGAGGTAATCTTGTGATTCTGACGTCTTTCCAGACACCTCTTTTGTTGCTAAACCTGTATCTGTCGTGTGCATGTTGAAAGTGCTAAATGTCAGACTACAATTAAAAGAGTGGAGAAGTGATGCAGTTTGAAGTTGTGAGCGTGAGCAGAGCCATTTTATGAAGATGAGATATAAATATTAATACCTTTCATCTATACATTATATGCAGGGATGGAGTTCTCCTATTGGAAGAAGGTTCAAGAACTTTTTCTATTATGCCAAGTTTAGTGGACAAGGAAGAAGACACTTTGGAAAAGTCTTTGGGTCGTGATTGTGACACTAACTATTGATCTTTGTTTCAGGACTCAGTATGCCCAATTCTTCAAGTGATATCATCTATTCCCTCATGTAAACTCATCGAAGAAACCTGTGAGAGGATATTCTCCATGCACTTTGATTATTGTACAACTGCAAGCATTGACTTTGTCATGTTAGATGAATCAAGTTTTAGCAATATCCTTAAGGTGATCATCATTCCCTCCTTTATACATGAATAATATGAAGAATGTTGCAATTTTTTGTACTTAAATAAGTATCATCACTTGGGGGGAAAATCTTGATTCTCTAGTTGGAGTAGATGTCTGCAAGGGGGAATATCTTTTGCGAACTTCACAAGTGCAGTATAATAGTGGGTCATATTTAATGTTTCATCCCTTGGACAGAAGAGTTCAGATGATTAGATCTTTGGAAATATTCTTGATAAGGAAGAAAATATTAAATTCACTTTATTTAGAGATGCACTAATAAATTTTTTATGCCATTGAATTGACAGTATATCTCTCTCACGATAAACGATTCGTTTTTCAGCATACAGATTTGACAGTGACATCTGAAGAGAGAGTTCTCAATGCCATCTTCCTTTGGTGCTTACAAGCAAGAGAACTGTGTGGATGGGAAGCAGTAAACGAATTGATGGTAAATTCAACACCTGAGATGCTTTTTGGAGAGAGATTTGAGTCTCTAAATGAATTTCTGCATCTTGTGCGGTTCCCTTTACTTTCACCTGATTTGCTGAATAAGGTATATACCTTGAAATTTAGGAGCACCTCACTTCCCCGTCATTCAAGATTACTGTATACTAAAGTTGGCCCTATTAATTGTTGGCTTTGATGGGATTCCTGCAGTTTGAACAGAGTTGCCTTAGCCAGCAAATTCCCACTTTTGACCATCTGGTATGTTACAATCCTTTAGAGAGATTCCATGGCCTGGACTAACATTTATAATTTTTCGTATGTTTTGTCATTTTGATAGCTTTGGAGTATTAATTCATATACTATTTAACAGGTTAAAGAGGCATTAAGATTTCTGGAATTTGAGGTCACCGATTTTCAAGGAAGCCAGAGGTGAGTATACTTAAAAGGTTTTATTCAAACCACCCTGTGACCATAGATATGGTATTGCAATATCCTCGAGGGAATGACCTAGTATATTAAGCGTCTAATAAATGAAATAACTATTTGTCGGTCTGTATGCATGCTAAACCTGTCTTTCAATTGGAGCATGACTATACAAAATGTCTAAAAGCTGATGAAGTTCTCTGTGTCTTATGATAATAGATTTCAGCATAGAAAATCAAGTTTTAAGGAGCTGCTCTACATATGCGATGGAGATAGCAACGGGGTCCTTTATTTTGCTGGCACATCATATGGGAAACACCAGTGGGTGAATCCTGTTTTGTCCAAGGTAAATCCACAGCTGCAATAAGCAATTTACCTTCCTTCTTTTGACTTGTTACCGTTCTAAAAAATATACAATTGTTTACCATCTCATTTTGTCATCTGTTTAACATTGGTAATTCATGTTTCAGAGAGTAATTATCACGGCTAGTAGCCCCATTTCAAGATGCACTGATCCCAAGGTGTTAGTATCGAGGAACTTCCAGGTTTGAATAGGATGACATTCAATTAATGTGAAGGATCTTCTCCGTTTAGATTAATTTGAGAAAATTAAAAAAAATATTCTTTTGCTCTCTCTCTCTTTTTCATCGATGGCATGAAGAAGAGACAGTCGATACACAAAAGAGAGTGTAATGTGAAGGATGAAATGTTTTTTTGGTCTCAGGGTACATCTGTTGCTGGACCTCAGATGGAGGGCGGAAGAAACACTTCGTGGTGGATGGTTGATATTGGTCCGGATCACCAGGTTAGGTTTATTGGTTTGTGTATAATTTAACTGTGTGTACAATTGTACATAAGGGAGATGGAAAGAAGTTTTTGTAAAATAAGATGTATGTTGTAACTTAGACAATAACTTCGTCCGTGCTGATTCTCAGATTCATCTGTATATTTAATTGACTTGTGAAAATAAACATTTAAAATTGAACATCGATAACTTTCATTTCTCATTGTAAGAGCATTGCACGATATCACGGTTGTCTAGAGTAGTGCTGGTCAGTATACCTCGTGGACAAGATACTGAAAGTGAACACTCATCTCTGCTCTTTTGGTTTCGTTAAAAGTACTCTCTCTCAGTTTATAGCACACTCAAATTGTGTGTCAATATCCCTGATTGATTTTCTCATTTGGTATTCAACTAGAAGATGAAACATCTGACGCATTTAATATTTGATGAATCGATGCAGCTCATGTGTAACTACTACACATTAAGACAGGACGGATCAAGAGCATTTATCAGACGTTGGAACTTTCAGGTAAGCAGTGCACTCAACATTCACAAACCAGTATACACATCATCTCTAGTGGATCTGTGGACGTATTCGTAACTCCTCTATAGATTATACATATATACGTACCAACATCTCCATTTTCTAGAACTGAAAATGGTGTTAAAATTGGCGTTACAATAACAAATTTTTATGCATTGCATTCTCAGGGGTCTTTGGATGGGAAAAGTTGGACAAACCTGAGAGTGCATGAGAATGATCAAACTATTTGCAAGCCAGGTCAATTTGCATCATGGCCAATTACTGGTTCAAATGCATTACTTCCTTTCAGATTCTTTCGAGTTCTCATGACCGGTCCTACTACAGACGATACTAACCCGTGGAACTGTTGCATCTGCTTCTTAGAACTCTATGGCTATTTTCGTTAGCTTGGCGTCGGTTTGAACATAGTTTTTGTTTTGAAACTCTTCATTTACAGTCAAAATGTTGTATGGTTTTTGTATTCCTCAATGATGTTTACAGTGTTGTGTTGTCATCTGTACTCTTTGCCTGTTACTTGTTTTGAGTTAAAAGTGTTTTTTTTGCTATATTTTGTTCTCTTTATTATTATCATTCATACATATTAAAAGGGAAAGATAAGTACACAGATTTTAGACCGTTTATGTTCAATCAACTTTTGGAGGCATTGACAGGTCCAAAATTTTGAGTTTATGATTATGTTCAATCTTAGAATATGAATTTAACATCTATTATAGATATACATAAAAATAGCTAACGATAGAACATTGACGTTTGGCAGAGCTTAGGGTATGGTATATCCAACGTTAATTTTAGTAATTTTTGTTACGTACGTATATTAAATGTTGAATTAATCACATGAACGGTGGATATTATATTATGAGTTGGCATCAGCAAAATCATTAGTGTAGTTGACTTGTAGTTGCAGTTTTTTAATAATAAAATGGTAATTAACGGTCGATATTAAAATAATTCTCATTTCAAGTGGGATTAGAACTAGTTATTAAAAAAATGTGTACTTTAAGTGATTTGATGGCATATAATTTAAAGTTTTTCATTTCATGCTAAAATTGTTAATTATTGTAATGTAGACAGCGACTGGAATTATTATAGTGGAAATTTATGCATTTAGTGTAAAATTAAAGTATTTATACAATCAAATCAGTTAAAATTAAAGTATTAAACTTGTCTTTTTTAGAAAATACTTTATACTTCAATATAGGATTCATATAGGATTCTGTTATGCGAATTTAAATTAATCGATATCGAACACGGAATATCAAAATTAAAAATAATACACATGGCCTTCATATGAACCGTGAACCTTTGATAACGTGGAAGTTCAAAGAAGTAAAGTTTAAGAATAAACTGACAAATTAATTTCTTTTATTTGGCCCACTACTAAATTTGCCTTACTTTCTAACATGTCAAGTTGTGCCCTCTTAGTTGAATGATAATTCATTTTTCATCCCATAAGTTCAATTTGATTGTCATACTCGCCCATGATGTTCTGAAAAATGCTTGGCCATTCACAAAGTTTATCTTAGTTCCTATGAACTTTATAAGAAGCTTTAATTTGACATGTTATTTATATTAGATGATATAATCCATGACCCAATAGACAAGTGTATTAATATTGTAACTTTGTAATTGAGTGCGTCCACATCTTATTCAATCATTTAAGGTCATTAAAAAAAATATTTTTTGACATTTTAAAACTTTGAGCAAAATAAATAGTTCATCAATTATTAATACATATCAATGAAAAGAACAAAAACGACTTATTTATAAATCAACAAACCATTTTAGATTGCTCCAACATATTTTCCAAAATTAACAGAAAATGCATAATTTTATACTTGATCTTTATAGCTTATTTTTTTCAGCCTAACCAACGAATATTTGAAACTCACAACTTGATTAAAGGGATTTACAACAAGATATATATAAGTAGTGACAAATCTTGATTTTAAATATTTTAATTTGGAGGTCAAAATTTTACCATAACCATTTGATTTATAACTAAATTTTAAATATATTATTTATACATATCTAGTAAACTTTTAAATATATGTATATACAAAATATAAAATTATTGCATTCATATTAATCAATAAATCCTTAACTATACCTGCCTTTACCACTAGAGAAAGTAAAAAACTCTTTACCAAAAATACATGATTTATGTATACAAAAAGTGGATTTGATAACTATTGGAATTGTATACGAGTAAGTAATAGAAATATAAAAAACTAAAAAAATATGTTTTACTTCAATTTCGAAACTAATGGGGTCTGAGTGAAATATTCAGAAAATGGAGGACTACAAAGGGTCATAATGTTTTTTTTTATAAAAAGCCACTAAAATGAGGAAATCAAGAATCAGAACATATAATAAGGCAAAAGCTGAAGCAAAGTACCATAATTTAATCAATGGAAATTAATTTCAATGTTTTATCAAAACCTATTCGAGGATCTTTTCCATCTTTCTCACCTAAAGTTTCTTCAGGGGTAATTTTTACTAATTTCATGTTAATTTCAATTATTTTTAGCCTTTTCATTTCATTTTCCAATATATCTGGATCATCTCCTTTGTTTTTTATTTTTTTATAATATCAAATATGGAAGAAAAATGACACTTATAGAGCCATATGTAAGTATCATGTGACAAATTTGCAAGGTGGTTGAGTGTATAAAATTCAAAAATTGAGAGATGGAGGGGGGTGGGGGGAGAGACAATATTTAGAAAGAGTGTTCTAGGAGGTTATGGAGGACACGGATGAGGGGTAGAAGGTTAGTTAGGTATTTGAGTGTTGTCTCGCTTATCCTTTCATACTAGTAGTCGTGGAATTATTTGGGTAGTTTCTTGTTTTGTTATTTGATCTTTGTTACTCTATTTTCTGTTTCTTGTACTTCGATTATTGTATTATATATTTTGTCGTAGTTATTGTTCCTCGGTAAGAATGCTCTAACATGCTTCCTTTAGTGTTTTATCATGCCTTCTTCATATTCGCGTTGCTTTGAAATGCTTTTATTTTAGCCGAGGGTCTATTAGAAACAATCTCTCTATCTCGTAAGGTTAGGGGTAAAGTCCTCCCCACGCTCCACTTGTGGGATTATATTGTGTTTGTTGTTGTAAATCAATTATGTATACATAATAAGTGGATCTTTTACAACACAAATACAGGGTCAAGGGCAAAGTTCTGAACACGTAGAGGGTTCATTATATGTCCAGGGATATGATAAAAATTGTTTCTTTATGAAAGTTATATAAGATTTGTTATGGCTTTTGCTGGAAACATAATAAGTTATAATGCTGAGATAGCTACTGAAGTTTGTTTTTTCTAGCCTTTTAAATGTACCATAATAGATTCCGTATCGAACGAGTATGTTTTGATTACCTGGTCATGATGTTTCTATTTTTTACATTTTTTTTGGTGTTGAACTGCAATTGAAAATGTTGTATCCTATGAGGCGGATAATTGAGAATGTGTTCTTTGTATGGACCTTGAGAAGCTCAAACGCTACTCCAATAATTTCTATGAATTCAAATTCAGTTTATGGCTACCAGTCAGTCCAGAAATTAGGATATGCTGCATGTACTTGTTCAATTATACTGTAAGATTTCTTAAGTTCTCAAGATATCCATGTAACCTCGAGAATTTCTTTGACAGGCTTCTAGAAATAAGATATGTTTTCCTTCTCAACATAGTACTGGACTGAAGTTTGGATCTCAGGAACGGTCTTGGGATATTTCTTCCACCCCAAAATCAAGAGTTAGAAAAGATGAAAGGGTATGTTTGATAATTGATATGGTTGCACGGATAGTATATAAATAGTTGGAAAAATTCTGGACTGGTGCTCATGGCATATTTGATCTGTGCACCGTGTGGAGATGTCAAACATGTGTTACTTCGTCCCGCCAATTTATAATACCTTAACTTGGGAAAGAGAGCTCTTTACTCTTGTGGGCATTTGTTATTTGAATTACAATCTTTATGAGCATGGTGTTTTCACATTATCAACTTCTTTCATGTGGTATATAACAGTTTTTAGCTCCGTTAATACCTTTCTTCTTTTTGATATAAACTAACTGTGGTGCATTGCTTGCCTAGATAAAGCACAGTTCAGCTATTTCCGCTGTTTTGACCGATGACAATTCGACAATGGCACCCCTAGAGGAAGATGTCAAGACTGAAAATATTGGCCTCCTAAATTTGGATCCAGCTTTGGAACCTTATCTAGATCACTTCAGATACAGAATGAAGAGATATGTGGATCAGAAAATGCTCATTGAAAAATATGAGGGACCCCTTGAGGAATTTGCTCAAGGTAACAGCCAAAAGTTGTGGCAGTTTGACCTTATTTTGGAAGATGAATTGCTTATACCTACTTTGACTTTGCTAGAGAATTTTGCATACCGGGGAGTAAGTAGTGGCTCCATTTAGGTGGCACCTGGCCATTTTTTTTATCTTTTAAAAAGCTGTTTGATTGGGTCTTCAAAAAAGTAGACAAGTTTTTTGGAGAAGTGACACACCCCGGAGTGTCAGTGGCAAAGCCAAGATTTTCACTAAGGAGATTCAAAATAAAAAAAAGTATACACATAAAGAAGCTGAGGGGATTCAGCATGTACTATACAAGCATCAAATATAGTCTTAAAGCAATTTTGTAGAAATAAAGAAAGTCTTCCTTCTGTTGCTTCACAATTTCCTTCTATTATCATGAGTTACTCTTTCTGTTCGAAATAGCTTCCTAATATTAAATTCATGATACTTTTGTTGAGATTTAGCAGTTTTTTCTTGTGTAAACTGCTCTCTTTTTTCGCAGGTTATTTAAAATTTGGATTCAACAGGGAAGATGGTTGCATAGTCTATCGTGAATGGGCTCCTGCTGCTCAGTAGGTCCTCTTCTACTACAAAATAGTAGTTTCCATCATCATAACAGATTTTCCTATTAAAGCATGGTGTTGCAGCATCATTGGCTTTTTACATGTTCTAATTGCTATTAAGGTTATGCTTCTCATTAACTCATCCACAATGCAGGGAAGCAGAAGTTATTGGCGATTTCAATGGATGGAACGGTTCCAACCACATGATGGAGAAGGACCAGTTTGGTGTTTGGAGTATTAGAATTCCTGATGTTGACAGTAAGCCAGTCATTCCACACAACTCCAGAGTTAAGTTTCGTTTCAAACATGGTAATGGAGTGTGGGTAGATCGTATCCCTGCTTGGATAAAGTATGCCACTGCCGACGCCACAAAGTTTGCAGCACCATATGATGGTGTCTACTGGGACCCACCACCTTCAGAAAGGTTTTGTTATTCATACCTTGAAGCTGAATTTTGAACACCATCATCACAGGCATTTCAATTCATGTTCTTACTAGTCTTGTATGTAAGACATTTTGAAATGCAAAAGCTAAAATAATGTGTCTTTACTAATTTGGACTTGGTCCATACTCTTTCCCTTAACAAAATGAGTCAATCTATAAGTGCTTGAGAACTTACTACTTCAGCAATTAAACAGGTACCACTTCAAATACCCTCGCCCTCCCAAACCCCGAGCCCCACGAATCTACGAAGCACATGTCGGCATGAGCAGCTCTGAGCCACGTGTAAATTCGTATCGTGAGTTTGCAGATGATGTTTTACCTCGGATTAAGGCAAATAACTATAATACTGTCCAGTTGATGGCCATAATGGAACATTCTTACTATGGATCATTTGGATATCATGTTACAAACTTTTTTGCTGTGAGCAGTAGATATGGAAACCCAGAGGACCTAAAGTATCTGATAGATAAAGCACATAGCTTGGGTTTACAGGTTCTGGTGGATGTAGTTCACAGTCATGCAAGCAATAATGTCACTGATGGCCTCAATGGCTTTGATATTGGCCAAGGTTCTCAAGAATCCTACTTTCATGCTGGAGAGCGAGGGTACCATAAGTTGTGGGATAGCAGGCTGTTCAACTATGCCAATTGGGAGGTTCTTCGTTTCCTTCTTTCCAACTTGAGGTGGTGGCTAGAAGAGTATAACTTTGACGGATTTCGATTTGATGGAATAACTTCTATGCTGTATGTTCATCATGGAATCAATATGGGATTTACAGGAACCTATAATGAGTATTTCAGCGAGGCTACAGATGTTGATGCTGTGGTCTATTTAATGTTGGCCAATAATCTGATTCACAAGATTTTCCCAGACGCAACTGTTATTGCCGAAGATGTTTCTGGTATGCCGGGCCTTGGCCGGCCTGTTTCTGAGGGAGGAATTGGTTTTGATTACCGCCTGGCAATGGCAATCCCAGATAAGTGGATAGATTATCTAAAGAATAAGAATGATGAAGATTGGTCCATGAAGGAAGTAACATCGAGTTTGACAAATAGGAGATATACAGAGAAGTGTATAGCATATGCGGAGAGCCATGATCAGGTATTTTAAATTTATTTCTACAACTAAATAATTCTCAGAACAATTGTTAGATAGAATCCAAATATATACATCCTGAAAGTATAAAAGTACTTATTTCGCCATGGGCTTCAGAATATTGGTAGCCGTTGAATATCATGATAAGTTATTTATCCGGTGACATTTTTATGTTCACTCTTATTATGTCTGCTGGATACAGTCTATTGTCGGTGACAAGACCATTGCATTTCTCCTAATGGACAAAGAGATGTATCCTGGCATGTCTTGCTTGACAGATGCTTCTCCTGTTGTTGATCGAGGAATTGCGCTTCACAAGGTTTGTCTGTTTCTATTGCATGTTAAGGTTCATATAGGTTAGCCACGGAAAATCTCACTCTTTGTGAGGTAACCAGTGTTCTGATGGATTATTCAATTTTCTGTTTATCATTTGTTTATTCTTTTCATGCATTGTGTTTCTTTTTCAATATCCCTCTTATTTGGAGGTAATTTTTCTCATCTATTCACTTTTAGCTTCTAACCACAGATGATCCATTTTTTCACAATGGCCTTGGGAGGAGAGGGATACCTCAATTTCATGGGTAACGAGGTATGTCTTACATCTTTAGATATTTTGTGATAATTACAATTAGTTTGGCTTACTTGAACAAGATTCATTCCTCAAAATGACCTGAACTGTTGAGCATCAAAGGGGTTGAAACATAGAGGAAAACAACATGATGAATGTTTCCATTGTCTAGGGAATTCTATTATGTTGCTGAAAACAAATGTCATCTTAGAAAAAACATTGTTTCTTTTTTGTAGTATAGAAGATTACTGTATAGAGTTAAAGTTACCAAGTTTCAAAAAAAAAAAATGATTACTGCAAGTGTGTCTGTTTTGGAGTAATTGTGAAATGTTTGATGAACTTGTACAGTTTGGCCATCCTGAGTGGATTGACTTCCCTAGAGAGGGCAATAATTGGAGTTATGACAAATGTAGACGCCAGTGGAACCTCGCGGATAGTGAACACTTGAGATACAAGGTTCAGTTTTTTGAATCGCAGCTTGTTAAATATCTAGTAATTTTTAGATTGCTTACTTGGAAGTCTACTTGGTTCTGGGGATGATAGCTCATTTCATCTTGTTCTACTTATTTTCCAACGAATTTCTGATTTTTGTTTCGAGATCCAAGTATTAGATTCATTTACACTTACTACCACCTCGTTTCTACCACTAAGGCCTTGATGAGCAGCTTAAGTTGATTCTTTGAAGCTATAATTTCAGGCTACCAATCCACAGCCTGCTATATTTGTTGGATACTTTCCTTTTCTTTACATGAAGTGATACTAATTGAAATGGTCTAATTTGATATCTATATTTCTCCGTCTTTCCTCCCCCTCATGATGAAATGCAGTTTATGAATGCATTTGATAGAGCTATGAATTTGCTCGATGAAAAGTTCTCATTCCTCGCATCAGGAAAACAGATAGTAAGCAGCATGGATGATGATAGTAAGGTAAAATCATCTAAAGTTGAAATGTTGGGTTTATGAATGCTTTAATTCTATCCAAGGACAAGTAGAAACCTTTTTTACCTTCCATTTCTTGATGATGGATTTCATATTATTTAATCCAATAGCTGGTCAAATTTGGTAATAGCTGTACTGATTAGTTACTTCACTTTGCAGGTTGTTGTGTTTGAACGTGGTGACCTGGTATTTGTATTCAACTTCCACCCAAATAACACATACGAAGGGTATATATGTTTTACTTATCATGAAATTATTGCTCTGCTTGTTTTTAATGTACTGAACAAGTTTATGGAGAAGTAACTGAAACAAATCATTTTCTGTCTAATTTAACTCTTTTTCTGATCCTCACATGATGAAAACAGGTATAAAGTTGGATGTGACTTGCCAGGGAAGTACAGAGTTGCACTGGACAGTGATGCTTGGGAATTTGGTGGCCATGGAAGAGTAAGGATTTGCTTGAATAACTTTTGATAATAAGATAACAGATGTAGGGTACAGTTCTCTCACCAAAAAGAACTGTAATTGTCTCAGCCATCTTTAGTTGTATAAGATATCCGACTGTCTGAGTTCGGAAGTGTTTGAGCCTCCTGCCCTCCCCCTGCGTTATTTAGCTAATTCAAAAAGGAGAAAACTGTTTATTGATGATCTTTGTCTTCATGCTGACATACAATCTGTTCTCATGACAGACTGGTCATGATGTTGACCATTTCACATCACCAGAAGGAATACCTGGAGTTCCAGAAACAAATTTCAATGGTCGTCCAAATTCCTTCAAAGTGCTGTCTCCTGCGCGAACATGTGTGGTACAGTTCTTGCCGCGACCTCCCTTTTTATTGTGGTTTTGTTCATAGTTATTTGAATACATAGAAGTTAACTATTGATTACCGCCACAATCACCAGTTAAGTCCTCTGAATACTAATTTGAAAGGTAGGAATAACCGTAATAAGGTCTGCCTTTGGCATCTACTGTACAAAACAAAAGGATGCCAAAAAAATCTTCTCTATTCTCTTTTTCCCTAAACCAGTGCATGTAGCTTGCACTTGCATAAACTTAGGTAAATGATCAAAAATGAAGTTGATGGGAACTTAAAACCGCCCTGAAGTAAAGCTTGGAATAGTCATATAATGTCCACCTTTGGTGTCTGCGCTAACATCAACAACAACATACCTCGTGTAGTCCCACAAAGTGGGTTCAGGGGAGGGGAGGGTAGAGTGTATTATTCCTATCTCAGAGGTAGAGAGGATTTTTTCAATAGACCCTTGGCTCAAGAAAAAAAAAGTCCAAAAAGAAGTAACAGAAGTGAAAGCAACAGGTGTAGCTAAGCGACCCAACTTGTTTGGGACTGAAGTAGTTGTTGTTGAAACAGTGCATGTAGATGAACGCATATCAGAAATGGACAACACAATTATTTGTGCAAGTCAAAAAATGTACTACTATTCTTTGTGCAGCTTTATGTTTAGAAAAGTTAAATAACAAATGAATTTTGCTAGTAGAAAAATAGCTGGGAGAGAAATTTTTTATATTGAACTAAGCTAACTATATTCATCTTTCTTTTTGCTTCTTCTTCGCCTTGTTTGTGAAGGCTTATTACAGAGTTGACGAATGCATGTCAGAAACTGAAGTTTACCAGACAGACATTTCTAGTGAGCTACTACCAACAGCCAATATCGAGGAGAGTGACGAGAAACTTAAAGATTCATTATCTACAAATATCAGTAACGTTGACGAACGCATGTCAGAAACTGAAGTTTACCAGACAGACATTTCTAGTGAGCTACTACCAACAGCCAGTATCGAGGAGAGTGATGAGAAACTTAAAGATTCATTATCTACAAATATGAGTAACATTGGTCAGACTGTTGTAGTTTCTGTTGAGGAGAGTGACGAGAAACTTAAAGATTCACCATCTGTAAGCATCATTAGTGATGTTGTTCCAGCTGAATGGGGTGATTCGGATGCAAACGTCTGGGGTGAGGACTAGTCAGATGATTGATCGATCCTTCTACGTTGGTGATCTTGGTCCGTGCATGATGTCTTCAGGGTGGTAGCATTGACTGATTGCATCATAGTTGTTGTTTTTTTTTTTTAAGTATTTCCTCTATGCATATTATTAGCATCCAATAAATTTACTGGTTGTTGTACATAGAAAAAGTGCATTTGCATGTATGTGTTTCTCTGAAATTTTCCCCAGTTTTTGGTGCTTTTCCTTTGGAGCCAAGTCTCTATATGTAATAAGAAAACTAAGAACAATCACATATATAAAATGTTAGTAGATTACCATACCTCATTCTGTTCTTTTTTGGTTCATTCTTTCCAAAGTCATTTTATCAAGATATTTCATTAAGGCTTTCAAATTAAGTCATGTTTCAATTGAGAACGCTTCAACGTTTGATTAATTGTTTTCATTAGATAAGTACAAAGTTTGAAATTGTGTTTGCGTGGTTAAGTTAACCACATAAAATATGTCATCTTCTTTAATTATACGCATTCGCCTAAATAGACGTTTTCTACTTGAGGGTGATGCATTCAATTAAATGAGATCACATATTTTATGTGGTTGATTTAACTAATAGATAAAATTAAAACAAGCTCAAACTTTACCTCGAGATTTGAACAGAAAGTGTCTAAGTGAAACACTTTATTATGGAGTTGAGGTACTCAACTGAAACATGACTAATTTCGAGTATTTTAATGAAATATTTTGACAAGTTTTAAGAGGTTGTGTTGTTTTTTCCCAAATTAAAAAAAAAAAAATCTAAGAAAATACCAAATCCGGGGCCCGATTACAACTCTCGGGTCAGTCTTGTTAATGGTGGATTAATCTTGTAAAAGGGGTATATTAGTATTGAACTGAAGAAAACTTCAATTTTGAGAAAAAAAAAATGGGGGAGAAGAACAAGTACAGTATAATTATACCTACCTACAATGAACGCCTCAATATTGCTCTCATCATCTACCTCGTCTTCAAGCATCTCACGTAAACACTCTCTCTCTCCCGTTTTTTTTTTTCTTTTGTGATCGCTGATATTGAAATTTCTGTCTTTTTGGAAAATATTTGCATCTGGAAAAA
This sequence comes from Solanum stenotomum, assembly GCF_019186545.1. NCBI lineage: Eukaryota > Viridiplantae > Streptophyta > Magnoliopsida > Solanales > Solanaceae > Solanum > Solanum stenotomum. The sequence continues at coordinate 584,819 of NC_064283.1, forward strand.
TGGGTTTTATGATTTATTAGAAAAGAATTGTTATTTGGTTTTTATATTCGATCTTCTGTAAGCAACTTAAATTTGGCATGAATTGGAGCTGTAGAGGAAATTGATTGTAATTTTGTTGAAGTTGTTGCTATTAAGATGGTTTGTGTAATATCCAAGCATTGATGAATTCGATTAAGCTATGATCTCTGTGAAAACGGTTATCTTTATCATCAAAATCTAGGAAAAGGGTAGTCTTCAATTTTGAACTGTATAGGAGAGGAAAAATTAGAAAAAGAGTATAGAATGAAAGGGAGAAGTAAATAGAGAGAGTTAAGAAAAGAGGCAAGAGAGTATAGAGAAGAAACGAAACAGAGATCAGAGAGGAAGATCGGGTGATAGAGAGAATAGATGGAAGGTAGAAGACACGATCAGTATAGGTATAGAAGGGAGAGAGGAATTAGCAATTTCCACATTTTCAAAAACTTTCTTTCTCTACCCCTAGCTTCTATCTCTTTGTGTGTGTGTGAGAGAGTGAGTGAGATGTTCAGTTACAGCTCATGTGCCACCCATGTTCTCACAACTATTTGTGGATTCATGACAGTTTGATTTAAATTTGAGTTAGATGGGCAGGAGCATTTGTAAAGATCGTATCTTTTTGGTTAGTTTTTGTGGAATTTAATATAGATTGTTGGGAGTTTTCGTGAGGATTGTAACTTTTTGAGGGCATTCATTGATTGGTAGGCTGGAAAATAATGTGGCTTACACCTAAATTCCAAGTGAGAGTTGTTGGCAGATATCATTTATCAGGAGTTAATTTGGAAAGGGCTATGTCAAAACATTTAACAGTTCTCGGAATCAATTTACACCATTTAAATTATTTTCGAAGATGATCTTTCTTTTTATAAGGAATTTGGGTGATCTATGCATTATTTGTCGTATGGATGGGGAGTTAGTTTCTGTCCTTTACATGCTTACCATTTTTTTCATATTTATTTGCTCATTGCTAATAATATCGATACTCAACCACGAGACAGTAGGCTTTGGCGAAGAAGACATTGTTATAGAGATTGATTTATATAGGTGTCAGATCCTGTTTTATTCAACCGCATTGTTGTTTAAATGACGCCAAAAAAAAATGCACACCATGTTCACGGCATCATTTAGTGTTTTTGATGGAGATGATCCCATTTTGAGGACTAAAATTCATTTTTCCCTTGTATTTGAATTAAATCTCAGCCTATTTTTTCGTATGCAATATTTAGAGGTGATAAAATCATGTAAATGCATAAGCAGACTCTTATTGCAAATTTTGTTTTTTCTGGACTCAGGGATGTTGATTTCGAAATAATAGTAGTGGATGATGGAAGTCCAGATGGCACACAGGATATTGTCAAACAATTGCAGAAAGTATATGGAGAAGATCGTATTGTTAGTAGCTTCTTACTTCACCCAGTTGTTGCACATTATGCTTCCCTGATCATACCTATTTATCATCTCACTTTGCTCATTTCTCTTGTTTGCTACAGTTATTGAGACCTCGACCTCGGAAACTTGGTCTAGGTACTTCCATTTTAATATGATAACCATGATTTCTTTTTCATACGAAGATGTTAGCCATGAATAGTCTCTGACATTCCTCTTATCTCAGGCACTGCATATATTCATGGTTTGAAGCATGCCTCAGGCAATTTTGTTGTTATTATGGATGCGGATCTTTCTCACCATGTAAGTATGATTGAAGATAAGAGCCTCGTTTGGTTTCCTTTTATATTTTGTCTTTTTGTTGCGAAATGTCCTTTATCTATTCGTTGGAACATCAAGTGTTTTTGTTGGGAAAGGAACAGAAGGGGGGATATGTGGTGTGCAGTGGGTTTCTTTTATGCTTGATGTTATGGAAAGAAATGATTCAAATAGCTCTGGTAATTCATGGATCATCCACTGTTCTGAGTGTGTATATCGAATAATTTAAATTTATTTTTTGGATTAATCGTTATTTTTCTGGCCGTCATTGTTTCATTATTGCATATCCTGTCTGTACCTGCACTGATGTAGTTTCCCCGCATCCAGCACCCCTCAACAGTAAGAAAAAGGGACATTTGTTCCTTGGACAACTGAAACTTGATAGTGTAGGACCAAAAATCAGTGACTTCCTGAATTTAATTATGTGAGCCTGTATATTATTAGTCCGTCCCATAAAATATTAGTCTCTATACCAAGCTTATTCTTCTGTTTGAATTTTAAATTTTATGGTTGATTCTTTTATACTCTTTTTTACAGCCAAAATACCTGCCAAGATTTATCAAGTGAGTATTTTTTTTCTTAAATTCCAGTTTTCTTGTAATGGTGAGCACTAGAACTATAATTCAAATTTTATGTCTAGGAAACAAATGGAGACAGGTGCCAATATAGTTACTGGAACTCGATATGTTTCTAGTGGTGGTGTCCACGGATGGAACCTTATGCGCAAATTGACAAGTAGGGGAGCCAATGTCCTTGCACAGACACTACTTTGGCCAGGTGTATCAGACTTAACTGGATCCTTCCGGTATGCTTTAATTTGGAAGTAGAGGAAAATCAGTGATTCGATGAATTGTTATGAGCATATTTAGGAAATGTACTTTGCATAAACAATAAGGGGTTGCTTAGATTAGGATTACTTCTTAATGTCTGGGACTTCGGCATGGAGATTATAAATCTAATAGAATGATGGATTGGGAGATAATAATTATAATTGGTCAAGACATCCTATTATTCTACAGACTTAAAACTAAAAGGAGGGAAGTCCACATAGAAAAGGAAAAAAGACACTGTACTTCTATATGGGAAATTGATTTGGTCTCAGGAATCATTGTTATGTGTGATTTTTTTTTTCTTAAGAAAGTGAATGATCATCATGCATTTTACTCTTATGCTAGAGCTTCCATTTCCCTCTTATACACTGTAATGCTCACAACTAATGTAATTTGTATAATCATTGTCTGAAACTGAATTGCTTGTTTTGAAGGCTGTACCAGAAGTCTGCACTAGAAGACATCATAAGCTCTTGTGTCAGTAAAGGATATGTTTTTCAGATGGAGATGATTGTTAGGGCTTCAAGAAAAGGTTACCGGATTGAAGAGGTAGCTACAGACATGGATTTACTGTTGAATACTAATTAATCCACTGCATTGACATTTATTTGGACCAGAAAATCTTATCTCTTGTTGCATCATGCTATTAACTGCATAATTTATGATGTCCAAAGTGCTATTCTAATATTAATAATGATGCAACCTAATGGCAGTTCTTAAGCATTTAGTTAGTTGTATGCTCTCAAACTGAGAGCTTTGTTGGTTGCTATCCCCCAATTGTCTCTTATCCTAACATTGTATTATGCGGCTGTGAGCCGTTTGATATTTATAACCTTCATTTCAAGAAAAATAATGATTCAAACTGCAGGAATATGTTCTGATTCTTTTGCTGCTACGAGAGCTCTCTTCATTATTATTATTGTTGTTTTTCCTTAGTCAATCACACCCCCAATCCCCACCCCGTGTTTTTTTTTTCTTTTTCATCTCAGTTCTTCACAATAGTCACCTGCAACCACTTCATTATTTGGTTTTATTTGTATGTTGTACTTTTTTTCTTTCCAAAGGTTGGCCTGAATTCAAGTTGAATTTTACTATTTGTAGGTTCCAATTACTTTCGTTGATAGAGTATTTGGAAGTTCCAAGCTGGGAGGATCTGAAATAGTGGAGTATCTAAAGGGCCTTCTGTATCTTCTGGTTACAACTTGATATGGATAACAAGCTGCATGACCAGAGAATCCGAAGACTTGAGTTGTTTAGCAACCTGTGACATTCTGAAGACTTGAACTAGGACCATATAACAAATTCTTTTTTCTATTTGCTTCAGCTTATGTAACCAAAATTTTGATGAATGAGCTATTATGTATTGGAAATAGTGTTACTGGAGTAATTTTCAATGCTACTTTGGTTTATTTTGTGGATGATGCTTTCCATTATTGGCTAATACACTTGTGCAAGTTATCTGTTATCACATTGATTTCAACACCTGTGAATTTAACTTGCATTTTCCAGCTTATATGAATGTCTACTTTTGGCTGAATTAGTGAGGGAAATCTGGAAGTCCTGAAGTTGAACATATTTATATAGTTCCAGCTGAATATATTGATTAATTTTGTTAAGATTAGTGGGGCTTCTCATTTTTCTTTGTTCTTCTTTCTTTCTTTTTGTCTAAACTTGCTGGTGTTTACACAATTTGGTTGTTACATAGGCTTCTTCCTTTTGTAGAGCTATATCACAACACCAAATAATTTGGATCAATAGGACTAGTTACATATGGAGATAAATTTTGATTTAAAATAAACAGGACACAACTCTCAATGCAAGTAGTTCAATTGACTTTTTTTGGTTCTGCAATGTAAAGATTGCATCAATACATGCACAATAAACTTAAAGATAAGCAATACAAAAAAAGAAAATTCATATCACAATCAGCCATGAAAGTGAACTGAAGCTATCAGCTACATAGCCTCTTCATTGTACTTCAAACATCAAACACCCTAATCTGAAAATTTTGCGACAGAACTAACTACATTTGCCATCCAAATCATCCAGAAACTACTAGTACTTACTTTTTTGTTCAACAAACGTCTATAAGAGGGGAAATCATTCCAACTCAAATTTTCCCAACTCTTCTGGCTGAAGTTCTCCGCTCTGATAACCCCACAGATTTGTCCACGCTGATTGCCAAAGGAGGCTTCTTGTTCTCCTTACTAGCTGTGCTTCTCAAGAAATACCTCGAAGTTTCTCTCCTCTCTGCTATTGGTGTAGAAGCAACAACTGATTTCCTCGCGCTTTGGAACATCTTAGGCTCTCCTTTTTTCTTGGAAGATTCAACTCTAACTCCCAAATCATACACTGGTTTCTTCTGATCCACAGTGTCACCACCCTTCTTCCTCTTCAATCTCTCATTCCTTCTAGCAGAGTACTCTTCATAAAACTTGCCCCTTTCGAATAAAGAACTTTTCTTTGCATTCAATGAATCAGAGTTATCAGCAGCATTCACATCCTCGTTACCAAATTTGTTCTGCACCATTTTGGACAAAGCCCTTAATTCACAAGAAATAGTATGGTACTCTGGACGAAGTTCCCATTCTTCAACACTGCTGCTAACCCTCTTAGGCAACTGAGTTTTCAAAGAACCTACATACAGTCTAAAATTTAGCCCAAGAAAAGAGAGACCATCAAAATTGAGAAGGAAAAGGGGGTCTCAAATTTTGCAAACAGTTAAACTACTATACGAAGCATGGATATTTGTCCCTGTTTAAATTCAAAATTAAGCTAATTCTTTCAAAACTATCCACTTGTTCCCTGTTTATATTCAAAAACCCGAATAGAAAAACACCACAATAACAACAACTATGCCTAAATCAGCTATATAACAAATCTCAAACACCCATTTTGTTTTCATAACAAAGGAACCACAGCCGCTACCCTTTTGGTAGTGCGCAAACAACAAAGGAAATATAAACCGCAGTAGGCAACACAAGTCCCGTGTGACAAGCTCGACCTAGAAACGCATGCAGGTGGTATGGAACCCAGGACCCCAATGGAAATCCCAGGCTCAAACCAACTCGGCCACTCATTTCTCTTCATCCCAATACATACAAAACACAAAAGGGGTCTCAAATTTGGCTTCCAACTCTAAGTACAGTACTTATACAAAGCTCAATAGTTAACACCCATTTCTCTTCATTCCAATACACACAAAAACTCAAAAAAAAAAAAAAAAAGGGCTCAATTTTTTTGTCTTCCAGCTCTAATTACAGTACTAATCATACAAAACTCAACAGTCAACACCCATTTCTCTTCATTCCAATACACAAAAAAACTCAAAAAAAAAAAAAAAAGAGGTCTCAATTTTTTTGTCTTCCAACTCCAAATACAGTACCAATTATACAAAACTCAACAGTCAACCCCCATTTCTCTTCATTCCAATCCACACAAACCTCAAAAAAGTAAAATGGGTTTCAACTTTTGGTCTACCAACTCTAAATACAGTACTAATCATACAATACTCAACAGTCAACATCCATTTCTCTTCATTCCAACACACACAAAACTCAAACAAAGCAAAAGGGGTCTCAAATTTTTTTTGTCTTTCCAGCTCTAAACACAGTATTACTACTAATTATACAAAATACCTGGTGGGGTTTGAATTGGGTTTGGAGTAGATTGAAGAACACGACGATTTCGAATTCCAACAGGAGATCTAGTAGCAAGTGGGGGTTTACGGCTAGATCTCATCATCATCTTGGACATGAAAACCAAATCAGAACTCAGGATTCAAGAAGCGGCGGAAAATTATGAAAGAGGAGAAAAAAATAGTGTTTTTTTGGCTTAGTGCTTTGAGCGTTCTTCTATGTCAATAGTTTATTGTTGTTAATTTTTGTCCTTTTTTTGATGAGTTTGAATTTGGCCCTAAAGTAGGAAGAAGCGCTCCAACGGTCAAATTCAAGGATCGGACGGTTATAAATCGTCTGATATTTAAAGAAAAAGATTGATGGAATATATACATTTTAGACACCTCAACTTGTATTTATGATCTCGATTGAACACTTTAACTCACAAAATAATAATCTAAAATTATTTTCAAATTTTATATGGCACGTTAGCGTATGGGTGTTCACGACATAGTGAGATGAGTCTGAGTGTTTAGTTGTCGATTGCGACCAAGTTATGTGTAATGTTTTTTTATAAATAAGATTCTCTATAATATGATAAAATTTTAACCCCAAAATGCCTTAATAATTCAAGAAACAAGTTATACTTTTAGGGGCATTTGCTAGCTGATTAGAATTATGTAGGTTATTACTAATGTAGGAATTAGCTTTGAGGAAATTTATGTATTATTTATTCATATATAAAAGTTACACATATATTAGTTATTTCAGCTTCTGCATAAAATATTACATAAATTCTCTCATAACTTTTACATATATTACTTATGCGGATTTTTAAATTGTCAACCAAACGTCTTATTAATTTTCTTTATGAATAATTTATTCTTTATATACCTACCCGACATCGTATAAGTTATACAGAAATCAATTTTTCCATATAGGAATAACTTCTTTGTCATCCGGCTACCAAACGAGGGCGTGCATTCTATGTCATCGTCACTTTTTGTTTTAGTTAGGGGTGTGCGTTCGATGTCATCGACACCTTTTATTGATTTGTGCATGTACACAAATCAAATTTAGATTCGTTTTTTAATATAAGAAAAAACTGTTGATATCATAGAAGAAATATAAGAAAATATAGAAACAGAATGTCAACAATCAACTAACTATAAAAAATCCAGCATTTGAATTTTGCTGCACTTTTATCAGACAGTGTTAATAAGTAGCAATTAAAGAATTTTTCGTTAATGATTTTTAATTGAAGAATAACTAAGTAGATTACTCATACTAATAGCACGTTCAATTACAAGTGTCAACTATAACACACTAATTAAACTATTCAATGTCAAATGCAATACAGGAGAAAACGTCTAACTCTATTTTATAGCTACTTGGTATCCAAATTAACTTGGTATAATTTAATTAATCCATCGCCATCACCAAGAATTGAACACATGAGAAGAAATCAAACTCTTTTTTGGCTCTAATGAGATTTGAACCCGAATATCACATATAGTACAAAAGACAATGTTTAACTTAGACACCTCAACTGAGTGATGTCCAATATTTAATCAGAAAGGTGTAGTAGCATACTGAATATCACACAGACCAAAACCATTCAGAGAAAGTACAATTAAAAGAGTTAAAACTTCAACATGTAATGGAGGTAATGGAATCCCATTTTGGTATCAGAATGATGGGGTAACCCAAATCGCGGGGGATACAGGATCAACACCAGAAATGCCTTGATTCAAGGATTGAATGGTTTCATCTTCGAGATTGTAAGCCCCTATCTCTCTCGAATCATCTCCGCGGGAGAACACACATGTCCAATCATAGGTAAAATAGATATGATTAGGCTTCACTCCAACGAACTTGGAAGAGTCGATGGCAATTGATGCATTACACCCCACAAAAATTGCTTTGTCTCCCAAGCTTTTAATCTCTTCGGCTTCTCCTCTGATTACATCAATTTTGAATAGTCGAAATTTATTTGTCTTCCACCCATTTGATGCATCTTCTGTAATCATCAACTGTTGAACAAATAACAGCTCACCTGACACTTCAATGAGAAAGTACCGGCTTGCATCAATTGATAGATCATGTATCTTAACAACCACTCGTGGTTGTACAACAGGCTGAGGATTGCTAGGCTCTGGGATGTCAATAACTGAGACCCACCGCCCATGGTTGACATAAAGTTGTCCATTGAAGTATTGCATATGGTAAAATGCACCGGTCTCTTCAAGAATAGGAATTTTGGTCCAACAGAGGTCTCCAGGTCGCCAAAAAGCCAAACGGTATGTAGGGCGACTATAACAAATTATCAGAACATAGTCAGATGTTAGGGATGGGCTAGCAGATAATACAACATGGTCGATCGTCACATAGAAACGTTTTGATCTCTGATCTCTCAAGCCAGTAGACGAAGGAAGCTGAATTTGGGCGCGTGAAAAAGGGTGCAACAAAGTCATCTCTCCTGTACTTGTCCTATAGTTCACCGTGAAAAGCCATCCCTGTGTTGGAAAACACAGTCTCCCTCTAGCTTCAGGGAGGAAAACTCTGCAAGAAATTTTCTCCTTGGAAAGAGAGTAGAATTTTCGATAATCATCATACACATAAGCAGCCAGCATAAGCAAAGGAACTTGAGGCGCTAACACATCAAAATTCTCTTTGGTACCAGCACTTCTCCATGATTTACAAACAACACCAAATCTAATGAAATCCTCCATTGCTGTAACACGCTTTGCTATCATAACAAGTAGTTCATATGGAAGTTCTGACCAGTTCGCCATATTTACCAGAAAAAGGGATGAATGCTTCCTACATACATAGGGCACAGAAAGCTCATCTAATCAAGAGAAAAGTTTAATCAACAAAGTTAATAAAAACAGATAAACTCAATCATTTTGAACACTTCCTCAGAATTGCTACAGGAGAACAGGACACAAGAAAGAAGACTCATAATGAGTTGTAAGGAAGCATCCAAAGATTTCTTTCAAATCATTTTCCCAAAAAATTAGCCCGAGTACAAATGCAACAATGCTCCTTAATAAAACATAATCTACACTTACTCCTTGGATCATCTATATACATTTATAGCAGCACACAACTTGATGTCCCTAAAATTCATTGCATAAATATTTCAAGTCCTTTTCTTTTGTTTGAAGAATCTCCTCTAATCAAGACTGCCCCTTTTAGCAAATATTAGAACATGTATATCCATGTTACACCACTTATTCATAAGCTTCTTACTACCATATACTTTACTTTACATCGATCAATATGAATTTAACATATCGCACGAATAAATTTTCTTCTATTCAAATTATAAAGGACAAACGGACAAACGACAAGTTATTTTTCCTCAATATTTGTCTAATTGTGCTATAATATTTTAGTTAGTTGAAGATTTGGTAATTCTTGTTTGGTTCTACACCATGTAACTCGTAAACAACAACAATAACATACCAGTATAATCCCAAGAGTGGGGTTCACGAGGATAGAATATACGCAAACATTTAACCCTACCTTGTAGAAGTATAGAGGTTACACCATACATATATATATATATATAATAGAAAATGGTAAATTTCACTCTTTTCCCTTCTTTTTCAAGGGGACTTTTATCAAATAAGTGGTGTGCATAGGAAGATAATCCAAACAACAGGACATCTACATATCAATAAAAATGCTACTGATCAGCAAAGTAGAGGCTGAGATTCGTAATACTCACCCAACACACTTGTCCAATTTCCGTGATTGCTCTGCAAGTAAAGGGGATTATGGAATTTGGAAAATCAGGTTTTGTTATAAAATAAAAAAAACTAACAATAAGAGAGAGCTATAAGCCAATTACTTCGTTACTACGCTACCTTGGAAAGGAACACCAAGAAAAATTAATGAAGAAACCATATTTTAGTGGGATAAAACCTTTTGTTAAAAGAGAGAATAGTACAACGCGTATTTCACTTTTCCTACAAACACATCACTTTATACTAGCTTTCCAAATGTTGATACTATTTTGTGTCTTTGTGATCAAATGCATTCATGAAGAGATTCGAACGCAGGCTCAACAGTACTAAAACAGTCTTGCGAATCCATCCAAGAGTCAATGGACCAATTAGATCATTTGTTCATTGGATGCTCTATGTTAATTTTATACAAATATCTCTTAATTTCTATGTTGATATAGATATTCCGAGACGAGGTTAATGGGTGCTCGAGTACCCGACGGACTCCATGTGGATCTGCCCTGAACTCATCCAAACACATTGTTGATAATCACTTAGAGAGGTCTGTCTTTGAGCTCATCCAATTATGTATTATACCTTAATATATTGAGAACCGCTTAATTTTCTTAGTAAATTTATTTAGATATATGAATTATGACCTGTTCCAAATTAGTAATTGAACCTATGAAAAAATGTTTCTATATTTAGACACGTCCCATTCAAATTTTATCAAGCTTGAGTAACAAATGTCAATAACTAAAGATTTTTTTCATTAGTATTTTCTAATTGAAGATTAATTAAGTAGATTACTCATACTACTAGCACCCGTTCAATTTAAAAGAGTCAACATTATTGGTTGATTTTTTATTTGTGATAATTTAAGAGGCAAAATAATCAACTAATTTGGTAACTCACTGACTATACTATTCAATGTTTAATGCAATTTTTTTTTAGAAAGGTTGCTATACAAGAGAAAACATCTAATCTATTTTATAATGTGAAATCAACGAATGTTCTTTTCTTGCCTCTAATGAGATTTGAACCACAAAATCCCATAGTACAAAAGAAAACATAAATAGTGATGTTCAAAATTTTATTCATAGTTGTGATGACAACCCAAATATGATGAAAGTTCAAGTCATTTCAAAAGAAAATGTCATCTCCAACACCAAATCACCTAAAACATTCAATCTTTTTCTCTTAGATCAGCTAATTCCAGATCCTTATGCACCAGTTGTACTATTTTATCCAAATCTTGATGACAAATCAAGAGACACATCTATGCCAATGTGGAGTTCATTTGTCACAAAAAGTTTAGTTTCCAATGCCTCTGCTATAGACAACCTTAAAGAGTATAGCATACTGAATATCACACAGACCAAAACCATTCAGAGAAAGTACAATTAAAAGAGTTTAGCTTCAACGTGTAATGGAGGTAAGTGGAGTCCCATTTTGATATCAGAATGATGGGGTAACCCAAATCGCCGGGGATACAAGATTAACACCAGAAATGCCTTGATTCAAGGGTTGAATGGTTTCATCTTCGAGATTGTAAGCCCCTATCTCTCTCGATTCATCTCCTGGGGAGAACACACATGTCCAATCATAGGTAAAATATATATGATTAGGTTTCACTCCTACTAACTTGGAAGAGTCGATGGCAATTGATGCATTACACCCCACAAAAATTGCTTTGTCTCCCAAGCTTTTGATCTCTTTTGCTTCTCCTTTGATTGCATCTATTTTGAATAGTCGAAATTTATATGTCTTCCACACATTTGCTACATCTTTCGTAATCACCAATTGTTGAACAAATAATAGTTCACCTGACACTTCAATGAGAAAGAGAAAGTACCGGTTTGCATGAGTCGATAAACCCACCATCTGAACAACCTCTCGTTGTTTTACAATAGGCTGAGGATTGCTAGGCTCTGGGATGTCAATAGTTGAAACTAGACACCGCCCATTGCTGACATAAAGTTGTCCATTGAAGTATTGGATCATATGGCAAACTGCATAAGTTTCTTCAACAAAAGGAATTTTGGTCCAACAGAGGTCTCCAGGTCGCCATAAAGCAAAACGGTATGTAGGGCGACCATAACAAATTATCAGAACATAGTCAGATGTTACGGATGGGCTGGCAGATAACACAACATGGTTGATAGTCACATAGGGACGTTTTGATTCCTGATCTCTCAAGCCAGTAGGCGGAGGAAGCTGAATTTGGGCACGTGAAAAAGGGTGCAACAAAGTCATCTCTCCTGTCCATGTTGTATAGTTCACCGTGAAAAGCCATCCCTGTGTTGGAAAACAGAGTCTCCCTCTAGCTTCTGGGAGGAAAACTGTGCGAGAAATTTTCTCCTTGGAAAGAGAGTATAATTTTCGATAATCATCATCCCTATTAGCAGCCAGCATAAGCAATGGAACTTGAGGCGCTAAAACATCAAAATTTTCTTTGGTGCCAGCACTTCTCCATGATTTACAAACAACACCAAATCTAATGAAATCCTCCATCACTGTAACACGCTTTGCTATCAACACAAGTAGTTCGTATGGCAGTTCTGACCAGTTCGCCATACTTGCCAGAAAAAGGGATGAATGCTTCCTACATACATAGGGCACAGAAAGCTCATTTAATCAACAAAGTTTATAAAAACAGATAAACTCAATCATTTTGTACACTTACTCATAAGCTTCTTACAACCATATTAGCAACTATTAGAACATGTATATCCACGTTATGCCAGCTTCTTACAAACATATACTTTACTTTATATTGATCAATATGAATTTAACACATTCTATATATCACACGTATAAATTCTTCTATTCAAATTATAAAGGACAAACGAACAAACGACAAGTTATTTTCACTCAATATTTGTCTAATTGTGTTTATACTAGGAAGTTTTGGTTCTACACCATGTAACTCATAAACAACAACAATAACATACCCAATATAATCCCACAAGTAGGCTTAAGGAGGTAGGATGTACGCAAACCTTTAATCCTACCTTGTGGAGGTATAGAGGCTACACCCCACACACACATATATATATATATAGAAAATGGTAAATTTCACTCCTTTCCCTTCTTTTTCAAGGGGGACTTTTATCAAATAAGTGGTGTGCATAGGAAGATAATCCAAACAACAGAGTATATAGTAAACAGGACATCTACATATGAGTGAAGCGGTGAAACCAGAATTTTTAATAAGAGGGTTCAATATTTGAAAAACTAAACATACGAACTAATGAAAGGGTTCAACCTCTATTATATCAATAAAAACGATACTAATCTAATATGTATGAAACATATATCAGCAAATTACAGGCTGAGATTCGTAATACTCACCGAACACAAGAAGAGAGAAAATATGTTTTGTATTACATGAAGATGGAGCTATATATATATAAGCCAATTACTACTCTTGCAAAACTTGGACACCAAGAAATAAAAAGTAAACGTCGGTCTAGCTAGTTTTCTCATTAAATATCTTATCAGAAAAATTCAGTGGGGTAAAATTTTGGTTAAAGAAAAAAACAGTATACCGCGTATTTTACTTTTCCTGACAGAGACATCACTTAAAGAAAATTCTTGTAAACCATGTCTCTCAAGTCTCAATTTTATACTAAGCTTTTCAAATGCTGATATTTTGTAGTATATTCTAATTATTATTTTTTAATTTTCGTCAATAATATCATTTTATTTTATTATTAATTTTCACTATAAAGAATTGACAAAATTAAAATGATAAGATGAAAAATTCAATTTAAAAATATAATACATAACATAATAATTTAAATACAAAATAAAATACAATACAATAAGCCCAAACGGGTGAGGCGAGAAGATCTTACATAACATAATAATTAATTTATCATAACAATAATTTAGTAATCCGGTAGGTCGTTTCCAAATTTAGCACTATTAAAAAAAAATAGGGTATGATGGTAGACGAAAATCTCCGGTTTTGAACAATTTTTAGCTAGACATAAAAAAAAATAAGGACAAAGATACTCATTTTAAACTCCGTAATGCATTAATAGAACATTTATGGGAACAACGTAATAATTTTGAAAGCTGAGTGTTTATGTACATGTTTATGTTATTGTATTTCATTTTTATTTGAATTTATCTATTAATTTGGATATTTTATAATATTTTCTTGAAATTTATGTTATTTAGTAATTTAGAATAAAATATAATTTTATATTAAATAAAGTTTGAAAAAATAAAATTTTATATCACATGAAAATTATATAAAGTAATTATTTGGGAAAAAGAAAGAAAGGATTTATATTATGAAATAAGAAAATAAGAATGAATAGAAATAATAATATAATATTGATGACAGAGAAAAATATTATTTTTTAGAGAGTAAAATAGAGAATTGGGTTGAAATTGATTGTCTGAAAAATAGATGTTGACACCCAATTTTGACCCTCCACAATTGAATTAATTTTCAAGCTTCTTCAATTTCAAATAATTTGAAATAATTATTTTCGTAAATCAAAATACTTTAAAAAATCATTTTCAAGACTTTTTTGCAATTTTTCATATAGATTATATGTTTTTATATTGATAATATATATATTTATATATTTATATATTTTTTCATCTTAATTGAATATTTGAGAAAATCAGTTTACCGAAAGACAGTGTTTTAATTGAGTATGTTTTAATATATATATATATATATATATTTATAACTAATTCATGAGTTAATTGGTATAGTCTATCTTTTATTTCAAAATAATTATTTTATCTTGTTAAATTAAGAAGCTCGATTAACTAATTTTAATTTGCATCGAACCGCATTCTTCGAATTCAATTTCTCGATGAAATACATTCATTTGGATCCATTTTAAGCCTAATTTCTCAATAAACCAGCCCACACCCTTACTTATTTCCCTATTTTCCTAAATTTCTACCCCACGCGCCCACTCTCTTTATTTTTTGCCCAAAAGAACGCAGCAACTCAGTTTTACGCGCCCCTATTTTCCACTCTTCTTCTTCGACAAAGAACAACCCACATACACGCACAACTCCAACAAGAACGAACTCATCCCTTCTTTCTCAATCAGTCGTGCTATCAACGTGCCTAGCATGAGTTTTCGTATGAGCCACGCGGCTCGTATTCATCTCGAGTTATCAAATTCTCTTTCCCAAATCCGTTGTGAAATAGTACAAATTCATACTATTACCAGTCTCGACCTTATCTGCTCAAGGGTTTGTTTTTGAAATTTCTCAATTCCCACATCGAATTCTATCTCCCAGTTTCGACCCAGAGTCTCTCCTATAAATACCCCCCTCTTCATTGTTCAAGGGGACGGTTTTTGGAGACTGAAGAGCACCATCGAAAAGGTTTTGGGAGCTCTTAGTTCATAGTTCAAAATTTTCTCTCGTCTTGGCTGTCGAGTTGAAGGTGGTATCATTCTCAAGCTCGTAGTCTTGGTTCACTGCTCGGCAAAAGGTAAAAAATTTTGTTCTCTCCTTAAGTTGGTTCGAGCATTTGGATAGTATGATATCTTTGTTGTTTTATATGGGTTTAGTCTCCTAATTTTCTTCATTTTTATGCTAAGTTTCCTGTTCTATATTATTTATTCGTGCTTGGTGTAGTTTCTACTCTATATGTTAATTTCTATTGTAGAAGCTAAATTTTGCTATGTGTTATGGCCAACAGTTCACTGATTTGAAAAAAAAAAAACTTGAATATGTAAATTGGTTAATTAGATTTAAAACTAAGGTCTTAGTATTTAGCTTGTGTTAACAACTTCTAAATACCCGCAATCCGCTCTTAATAGTTTTAGTTTTTTCTTAGTTGTATCGGAAATGGATTAGAAGCTTCTTGTTTGTCTTATGTTAGACATTTTTTTTAGTTTAGATGGTTAAATCTCCTTTTAATTCCTCTGTATCATGTGGATTATTTCAAGGTTTCTTTGTTTCTCAAATTAAATGTCGGTGTCGTTTTGATTTTTAAATGTGAGCTCGTTTAGCAGTTTCTTTCTATTTCGTGCCTTAAACTGATTATTTGAGACGTGTCATCTAGTATTGAATGTCCTCTGCTTGTCTCCTCATAAAGCTTCTTGTCGTAATCTTCTGCTCTAGCTATCTTTTTTTTTTCCCCTGCTTTAAAGATTAGTTTGAGTTTGAGATATTTAATTAGTTTTCTTTGTTTTAAAACATGTCCAGTTCTCATCTTTCTTAATATTGTTCGACTCCATTAGCTCTAGTATGCTTGATTTTAACTGGTTTAAATTTGGAATTTATTTTCTCCTATCTAAATTATATAAGTTGTGTTATTCGATTTCATGAGAGTTGCGGCTTGAAAGGTCTGCTTATGTAGTTTTATTATAGATGTGCGCATTGAGTGAAAGAAGTCACTAGTCAATGATTAATTATGGTTTTGCATGTTTAGTACAATTTTGGTCTTTATAAGTATTCCTTTTGCTAGTTGTATAGATCAAAAGGTCCGGTGATTAATTAATCATTTTGTGGATTTATGAACTTAGCAACAGCTTTGGATTTGTTTCTTTGTCATCCTTGTTCACAATAGCTTTATTTTTTATTTTTTCTTTGTGGTAGCATACTAGTGTTTGAATGTTTAAAACTTAGTGTCATTTTCTCGCTACATGTGCTAATTCTTCTTACTTTTCTCTATTTCGCATGAACTCTCTTGTTCGAGTCCAATGGACTCCCCACTCTTGCATATACACCTCTTCGAGTCGACCTCATCCGAGTCGTGAATAGAAATCCATGTTATTGGGTTAAAATCCCAAGAAGGCAGCAGCAGTAGCAGTTCTAAAAGGGCTAAAAAATTGAAATTTGGATTTGAGTATCCAATCGAAAAGCGCAGCAAATTTGCAGCAGCCTCAAAGGGCTGGAAGTGCAGCATTTCTTGGATTTCCCAAGTTTGAGAATAGCACACCAGGAACAGAAACATTTTGGGGTCAAAAACCCAAAATCTAAACGGCAAAAGGCATTACTTTCAGCCCTGAAGTGATAGCTTATGGGCTGAAAGTTCTTAGTTATCTTATATATTGTTTATATTTATTTACCTTGTTATTTTTTGTGGCTGTTGATCTTCTTTTATCTAACTTAGACGAATCCTTGGAAGTTTTTAAGTAACTCTTCTATTTCATTAGTCGTTTATTTTAAGTATTTAAAACTCTTTCAAGTTAAGCAACTTAAGCTCTTAGACTAACTTGAGAATTATTCATATTCTTTCATAGTTAGTAATTAGCTTTGAATCTATGTTTATGAGTTTTGAATTAACTATTTTAGTCCAAATTTTGACTAGGATAAAATTGCTAAGTTTCTTAAAATAAATTAGTTGTCTTCTAATTTAACTTAGGATTTTGTATGAATGACTTAAGGATCTTTAATATCCTTTCATAGTTGTTAAACAAGGTCCTTTAATCCATGCTTATGAGTTAGAATTAATTGTATGATTCGAAACATGACTAGGGATAAAAGTTTTAAGTTAGGATTATTCTTGAGATTTTTAGAAGTATTAAGAGATTTTTATCTAAGTTTCAAATGAGATTTTTATAATTAAGGAACCATTTTTTACAAAGTTAGCCAAATTTTTAAATCCGTCGGTCAACCGCGTGTTAGCAGATTCTCTAAGATGCCTAAATCCTTCCTTAGAGAATTATTTGAACCTTACCCAACTCTGGTTTTATTTAATATGTTTTCTTTCAAATACTCCTTTTTTAAATGGTTTTTCTTAATTTTTCCTAAAAGATTAAGTGGCGACTTCCAAATTACTCATTTTTCCAAAACATGTACAAAGTCGCCAAAGTTGCGAAATTGGTTTCGAAACCTTAGTTTTTGAAATCGGATCGTAACAATAGAAAACTCTACATTTGAAGAGTAAAATAGAGTTTAGGGTCGGAGATACCCTAACGCGTATTTTGAGTCAATTCCCTAAATGGTCACCCAAGTTGAGGGAATTGCCTTGAAATATCATTTATGTTTCATTTAGGACCAAAATATCACTCAATTATCACTATTTTCCTCCAAATATACTTGACACTTCAAAAGTCTCATTCTCTCCTAATTGGCATGACATGTCATTAAGAAATTTTTTTAAATAATAGACTAATTTAATTCATCAAACTCATTTAACTAAAATAATGATCTTATTATTTTTTTTAAAAGAATATTAGTTTATTAAGAACAAATTTTCATACTTAAGAATCTTTTATCATAATTAAACTTTTTTATTTTTTTATGTTATGAAGAATAGGTTTTTACAACGTACTATAATATCATCAATTTTGAATATTTATAAACACGTACATTCAAAAAAAAATATTGACATACAAATCACTCATCAATGCTAACTTACATCAATTAATCATAAATTGTATAATAAATCAATAATATTAAAGGTCAATTAACGGTTACAATAATATTAATCGAGTACTTTGAAATTCATGCGTACCATTTTATTATATTTTTTGAAAAAATAGAAAGTGAATTATATCATATTTTTTATCCAAAAACAAATACTAAATGGCTCAAAAGTCTTCTTCTATTCTAGTTGATATTTCATGTCATTAAATCATCATTTTAAATTTAATAGACCTATCTAATTCATCAAACTTATGTCTCTACAAAACAAAAACATAAATTACATGAGAATTTATGAAGATTATTACAAAAAAAAATCTAATTTCTTTATATATTTTTACCAAACAAAATTCAATGAAAAAACTTCTTTGTGCAATTATTACCTAGTAATTTTTTAAAATTCCTAAGTAAATTATTCAAAAAATTGAAGCAATTTTTTTCATAAAAATATTCAAATAAATTTGTAAGGTTGACAAAAAAGTTGGTAAGAAAGAGAAAATTATTATTTAACTTTTTTTTAATTTAAATTTTTATTCTATATTATATTATATTTTAACTTCTCATACAATTAAATACCAATATATATTCTTATATCATCCCAAATTCATGAAATACAAGTAATAATTAATTGAATTGCCTATTTTAATTCAATAATATACATATTATATGAGATTAATATGTTGATAAATAAAGATCAAAATTTTATTTTCTAATATAAATATTATTCACTTTCTATTTTCTTTTCAAAGAAAGATATTGTAAGTATATATGGATTTCAAAAAACCCAATTAATTATTTTTTAATAGTTAATAGACCTTCAATATTATTGATCCATTATTTATATAATATATGATTAATTGATGTAAGTTGACATTCATAAGTGATTTATATATCAATATTTTTTGAATATATTTTCTCATAATTATTCAAAATTGATGACATTATGGTAAGTTTTAAAAAATTATTCTTCACAGCATAAAAAAATAAAAAATTTAATTATGATGAAAGATTATTAAGTATGAAAATTATTCTTAATAAACTAATATTCTTTTTAAAAAAAATAATACGATCATTATTTTAGTTAAATGAGTTTGATGAATTAAATTAGTCTATTATTTAACAAAAATTCTTAATGACATGTCATGCCAATTAGGAGAGAGTGAGGCTTTTGAAGTGTCAAGTATATTTGGAGGAAAATAGTGATAATTGAGTGATATTTTGGTCCTAAATGAAACATAAATGATATTTCAAGGCAATTCTCTAAACTTGGGTGACCATTTAGGGAATTGACTCCGCGTATTTTACTCTTCCTGACAAAGACATCACTTGAGAAAATTCTTGTAAACTATGTCTCTCAAGTCTCAATCTTATACTTCGCTTTTCAAATGTTTGATATTTTGTGTCTTATGACCGAATTGCATTCATGAAGACATTGCATATGTTGAGTTTTGGCAATCACTTGGACATAGACAAATTACTCATTCGTAGCAATAACCAAGTGACAGATACGTTCGTGATAACAAGATTGACTGTCTTGTTGAATAACATGGCATGATAGGATTGTCTGTCTAGTATAATAACAAATTTAAGGAATTGATTATGTATTAAATTTATTTGGATATTGGAATTATGACCTATTCCAAATTAGCAATTGAGCATATAATAAAATGATTTTATATTTAGGGTGTGTTTGGTATGAAGTTCCAATCTTCTCATGTTTAGTTGGGTTAAATGTTTTCCAAATCAACTCATTTTTCTCAAATTCAAGGAAAATGATTTCCCTTCAAAAATCAAGGAAAACATTTTCCAAAACCTTCCACCAATTTCAAATTACAATTTTTTTGTTGAAAAAATCAAAAAAAAAATTGATGAAAAAGTAAATTTAAAGCTTATTTTTAAAATATATTTTTCAACTTCAATTTTTTTATCCCACCCTCACCCCGACCCACCCCCCACCCCCAACCCCCAAAAATAAATAAATTAAAGTTTGTTTTTAGAAAATATTTCCAATTTCAAAATTTTATTTTCACCCACCCCACCCTCGAGCACCCCCAACCACCAGCCCCACACTCTCCCCCTCCCCCCAAAAAAAAAAATCAAAAGTTTGTTTTTAAAAAATATTTCCAATTTCAAATTTTTATTCTC
>NC_064283.1:605543-618182 GCF_019186545.1 Solanum stenotomum
ACCAGCCCCCACCCCCCAAAAAAAAATTAAGTTTGTTTTAAAAAAATATTTTCAACTTCAAAAATTTCAATTTTTCACCCCTACCCTCGACCCCCCCACGCCCCAAAAAAAATTTAAACTTGTTTTTAAAAAATATTTTCAATTTCAAAAATTATTTTCTACTCTAGTAAAAATAAAAGATATTTCTCAAAAATATTTTTTCATTCATAAATCAAACACTAAAAATCTTTTTCGGAAAATATTTTCTACTCACCAACCAAACATGAGAAAATAAGTCAAAAATCAACTTGTTTTCCAGAAAAACATTTTCCTTCATAGCAAACACACCCTTAGACACTTTCAATTCAAATTTTATCAAAAGTAAAAAATTCCGATAACTAAAGAATTTTTTCAAAATTGAAGATTAAGTAGACTACTCATACTACTTGCACCGTTCAAATAAAAGAGTCAACATTATTGGTTGATTTGTGATATTTTAAGAGGCAAAATTGTTCGTTTAAATAATCAACTAATTTAGTAACATGCTGACTAAACTATTCAATGGCAAATGCAATTTTTTCAAGAAGGTTGTATAATTTAACTAATCTACTGGTTTCTCTTAATTGTTTCTTACCCTCACATATGAGAAGAAATCAACGAATGTTCTTCTTTTTATGCCTCTAATGAGATTTGAACCCCAAAATCTCATAGTACACAAGAAAACGTTTGATTCACAGTTCCTATATGTATACACATCGGATAATCACTATCAAATATATAGTGATATTCAATATTTAATTCATAGTTGTGATCACAAGCCAAATATGACGAAACAAGTCATTTCAAGAGAAAATATCCAACCTTCATCTCCAACACCAAATCACCTAAAAAAAAATTCAATCTTTTTGCTCTTGGATCAGCTAATTCCAGATCCTTTTGCACCAATTGTACTCTTTTATCCAAATCTTAATGACTAATTAAGAGACACATCTATGACAATGTAGAGTCATTTATCACAAAAAGTTTTGTTTCCAATGCCTCTGCTATAGACAACCTTAAAGAGTTATAGCATACTGAATATCACACAGACCAAAACCATTCAGAGAAAGTACAATTAAAAGAGTTACACTTCAACATGTAATGGAGGTAAGTGGAGTCCCATTTTGATATCAGAATGATGGGGTAACCCAAATCGCGGGGGATACAGGATCAACACCAGAAATGCCTTGATTCAAGGGTTGAATGGTTTCATCTTCAAGATTGTAAGCCCCTATCTCAACTTGATGTCCCTAAAATTCATTGCATAAATATTTCAAGTCCTTTTCTTTTGTTTGAAGAATCTCCTCTAATCAAGACAGCCCCTTTTAGCAAATATTAGAACATGTATATCCATGTTACGCCACTTATTCATAAGCTTCTTACAACCATATACTTTACTTTATATCGATCAATATGAATTTAACACATTCTATATATCGCATGTATAAATTTTCTTCTATTCAAATTATAAAGGACAAACGACAAGTTATTTTTCCTCAATATTTGTCTAATTGTGTTATAAGATTTTAGTTAGCTGGAGATTTGGTAATTCTTGTTTGTTTCTACACCATGTAACTCGTAAACAACAACAATAACATACCCACAAGTGGGGTTCGGGAGGATAGGATGTACGCAAACCTTTAACCCTACCTTGTAGAGGTATATATATATATATATAGAAAATGGTAAATTTCATTCTTTTCCCATCTTTTTCAAGGGGGACTTTTATCAAATAAGTGGTGTGCATAGGAAGATAATCCAAACAACAGGACATCTACATATCGATAAACTAATCTAGTATGTCTAAAACACAAATCAGTAAATTAGAGGCTGAGATTTGTAATACTCACCCAACACACTTGTCCAATTTCCGTGATTGCTCTGCAAGTAAAGGGGATTATGGAATTTGGAAAATCTGGTTTTGTTATAAAATTAAAAAAAACTAACAATAAGAGAGAGCTATAAGCCAATTACTTCGTTACTACTCTTGCTATCTTGGAAAGGAACACCAAGAAATTTTTTTAATGAAGAAACCATATTCACGTACTATTCCTCCCCACTAAAAAGAGCGATTGAGAATCTCGTTATTGGGATAAAACCTTTTGTTAAAAGAGAGAATAGTATAACGCGTATTTCACTTTTCCTACAAACACATCACTTTTATATTAAACGATTATAAAAGGAAATAATATGAATTTTATATATGGTGAATGTTTTAAAAAGAATTTGTTTTATGAAATAAGAAATAATAATATAATAATGAAGAGAAAAAAAAATATATTTTTTGGTTGTAAAATTTGGTGCAGTGGGTTGGAGTTAATTACACCAAAAATAGTGTTGACACCAAATTTGGTGTTTGGGTTGGAGATGTCCTAAGCTTTCCAAATGTTGATATTAACAATGAAATTCCAACGCAGGCTCAACAACACTAAAAGAGTCTTAGGAACCCACCCAAGAGCCAATAGACCAATTAGATAATATGTTTATTGGGTGCTCTATGTTTTATATTATATAAATACCTCTTAATTTCTATATAGATATAGATATTTCGAGACGAGGTTAATGGATGCTCAAGCATCCGGCGGACTCCATGTGGGTCCGACCCTGAGCTCATCCAAATACATTGTTGATAATCACTTAAAGAGGTTAGTCTTTGAGCTCATCCAATTATGTATTAAGCCTTAATATATTGAGAACCGCTTAATTTTTTAAGTAAATTTATTTAGATATTCGAATTATGACCTGCTCCAAATTAGCAATTGAACCTATGAAAAAATGTTTCTATATTTAGACACGTCCCATTCAAATTTTATCAAGCTTGAGTAACAAATGTCAATAACTAAAGATTTTTTTCATTAGTATTTTCTAATTGAAGATTAATTAAGTAGATTACTCATACTACTAGCACCCGTTCAATTTAAAAGAGTCAACATTATTGGTTGATTTTTTATTTGTGATAATTTAAGAGGCAAAATAATCAACTAATTTGGTAACTCACTGACTATACTATTCAATGTTTAATGCAATTTTTTTTAGCAAGGTTGCTATACAAGAGAAAACATCTAATCTATTTTATAATGTGAAATCAACGAATGTTCTTCTTTTCTTGCCTCTAATGAGATTTGAACCACAAAATCCCATAGTACAAAAGAGAACATAAATAGTGATGTTCAAAATTTTATTCATAGTTGTGATGAGAGAAAATGATCAAAATGGTCCTTGATGTATAATGGTTGTTTTATGTTGACCCTTAATATATTTCACATGATCTATATGGTCCTTGATGTATTATAAAAGATGATCAATTTGATCCTTTGACCTAAAACTAACAGATACATCAAAAAACTCATGTTAACTTTAACATCGGGTCCCACTTCAAAATAAACCGCGAAAACTTTCTCATCTCCTCATAAGCCATAGCGCCAAAGGTGCCCTAATTTTCTCCATCTTCATCTCTTTGAAGTTTCACTATAGAATTCTATATGCAGTAAAAATACTTACATTCTTCTTTATTACCAAGAATGTTCATCAAAAGAAATGGTGACAAAGAATCAACTCTATATTATGGTAAGATTTTTGTTTTTAGATTTTATGTTTTGCGTGTATTTTACTACTCTGTTTGTTGTTTCTCTTATGACTTCTTATGTCTCTGTCTAGGTAAAAGTATTGTCTTTTGTTAGTTTTGAGTTTTTCAACAAATGCATAAAGTTTTAGATAAGGGTCTCAGAACCTAAGCCTTTAATCTCGTAAAAAATATTCACTAGTGGTCCCAAAAATATTATATGAGGTGGTCCTCATAATTTTTTTTTACAGATCCGGTGTTCGAGGCTGGATTTTTTAGTATTAAAATTAATCATATGGGACTAATGAAGCATCAACCAAGGAAAATTTATGTTGGAGGAATGGTGGACTATTTTGATTATGTTGAAGCAAAAAACCTTAATTTAGCAGATTTGAAGCAGATGGCTGTTATGTGCGGCTATATGAATGACTCGGAAATATTTTGGCATAAATTTGGAAAGTTCGGTGATAGGTGGAGATTAGTGTCTACTGAAGTAGAAGCTCTCTCAATTAAAAAATTTATCCCGAATGATAGAGTAGTTGAGTTGTATTTTGAACATTTGGACTCCTACATTGAAGTAGATTCAGGTGAGATTCTAGGCCACACAAATTGTACATTAAATCAAGAGCATATAGAATGTGGTGACACATACAATTCTGATGAGTTTGAAGATTCAGAAAATGAATTATCCGGTGACGATGTCATCCTTGAAAGACATGGACAAAAAAAGCAAAGCTTTGAGGATGGAAGGAAACTTATTAATGACGAAGTTCTGAGGAAATTGTCTAATGAAGATGGAGATTCAGATTGTGTGGACTCTGAAGATCAGAAGAGTTTGAATGGTGATTCTGATAATGAGTGCTTTCATTTTCCAAAGCATAACCCAAAAACTGAAGCAAAACATCCTATATTAGCATTAGAATATACATTTGGAAGCAGGGAGGAGTTCAAAAATGCGGTATCAATTCATGAGGTAAAAGCTGGGAAGAGTATTAGGTGGATAAAAAATGATGGAAAAAGAGCAAAAGCGAAGTGTAGAAATTCAGATTGTAAATGGGTAATTATGGCATCGGTAATGCATCGAGACAAGGCATTTCAGATTAAAACTTATGATTCCAAGCATACCTGCAAACGTTGGAACCATCGTAACAAGACAATAACCTCTTCTTTCATTGCAAGAATGTATCTTGATGCTATCAGTCAAAACAGAGAGTGGAAGTTGTCTGACTTTAGAGACACGGTCAGTGTGGGACTTAAAGCTCATGTTACTTTAGCTCAAGCTAGAAAGGCTAAAAAGAAGGCACTTGCATTAATTGATGGAGATGTGAAAGAGCAATTTTCCATCCTTTGGGACTACTGCCTTGAAATTGGAAGGTCAAATCCTGGAACTTCAATGTATATGAAGCTAACTCAAAACGAAATGCCGAACAAACCATATAGATTTCAAAGAATCTATGTTTGTTTTGTTGCTTGTAAGGAGGGGTTTAAGGCTGGATGTAGAAAAATATTGGGTGTGGATGGGTGTTGGTTGAAGGGTCAAATGTATGGATATCAGTTGTTGACTGCAGTTGGCTTGGATGCCAATAATAATATTTTTCCAGTGGCCTATGCAGTTGTAGAAAAGGAAACTAGGGAGACATGGTCATGGTTTTTGACCTACTTAATTGATGATTTGGAGATTAATGATCAAGTTGATTGGACCTTTATGTCGGACAAACAAAAAGGTCTCATTGAAGCGTTTAATGAAGTTTTGCCATCCGTGAGTCATAGATTTTGCGTGAGACATCTTCATAATAATTTTAAGAGGGCTGGTTTTAGTGGTTCCTCGCTAAAATGTGCGCTTTGGGCTGCTGCAAGTGCTACAACTGTGGAATTTTTTAATGCTCGCATCAATGACATTGTTAAATTGGATGCCGAAGCTGCTATATGGTTGAAAGAAAAGGAACCTATTGAATGGTCTAAATCACATTTTTCTCCCATTGCTAAGTGTGATATTTTGTTGAATAATATGTGTGAATCGTTTAATAGTATGATACTTGATGCTCGAGATAAGCCAATCATCACTTTGTTGGAAAAATTAAGATATCTTCTTATGGCTAGATTACAAGCTAATAGGGATAAAGCTGATAAATGGAATTCTGATGATATTTGCCCTCGGATTAAGAGTATTCTGCATAAAAATGAAAAAGATGTTGCTGGTTTTATTCCTAAAAAGTCGAATGAATGGAACTTTGAAATTCTTGGCGGAAGTGTGAGCGACATTTGGGCTGTGGACCTTGCTGGCAGAAAATGTAGCTGTAGAAAATAGACCATTACAGGAATCCCTTGCAAGCATGCTATTTCGGCAATTTGGCATAAAAATGACGAGGTTATTAATTATGTGGATGACTGCTATAATGTGGAAATGTATAAGCGAATCTATGAACCAGCTATTCTTCCAATAAATGGTTCACAGTTGTGGCCTAAATCAGGCAAGATCCCTCCTTTGCCTCCAATCTTTTCAAGACAAAATAAGTCTGGGAGAAAGCAAAAGTTGAGAAGGAAAGAACAAGATGAAGTAGGATCAAGTAAAACTAAGATGAAGAAGAAGCAAACATCAGTTAACTGTAGTCGATGTCACAAGTCTGGCCATAATACGAGAACTTGCAAGTTTAACTATGTACAGCCAGAAGGAGGAGTTTTTGAGTCAGCTTGTAGGATGCCTTCTACTTCATTTGTACCTGAAAAGTTGCCGGTAAATATTTTTATACCTAAGTAAGTTAGCTTGAAATCTTAAAAGAATCTGATTTTTTTCCTTCTACAGGTTAGAAGAACAAATTTTATCCATGATGATAATGTTGCGTCGTCCGACATGAATATTTAATCTGGTATCTTTTTTATTTGGCCACACCTACTCTATTTTTTGGGTTTATATATTAGTTAATGGCGATTCTATATGTTTCAGAAGGATAGCTATTTTGAAGTGGCCATATTTTTGTTGATTATTTGATAGCTGATTGAAGTGGAGAATTTTTTGAGTTTTTGCGGCTAACTGGTTGAAGTGAAGATATTTTGTTGGTTTCATGCTAGTAGCTGGTTGAAGTGAAGATATTACAAATTAACTTTAGTATTTCTTTTGTTGCTTTTGTTCATATTTTTGAATCAACTCATGTAATATGATTTTGATAAGTTGCGACGTTGAATCTAAAGGATCTATGCTCTTACTTCTTGTCCCCTTATTTCAAACCCAAAAAAAGCCTTGATCGATATGAGAAAGATGTGATCGTATAAAAATTGAAATAAGAATCTTGGAGTTGGACAAATGGTCCCAACCCTTGATAAGCACCAGAGCTACGTAAACTGTTTTGCAAGCAAATAGATCTTCAAAAATTGCATCACTTCCCTGTTAGTTATCATTGTTTGCTGCCCTTACAACAACATCAAGTATCATAGATATTTCACCTTGGATATATCTACTTTGAAGCAACTTTTTTAAAGCTTAGAATCTATCAGAAACTATCTCTCTATCTTCACAAGGTAAGGATAAGATCTACGTACATCATATCCATTCCGAACTTCACTAGACATGAGTGTGCTCATTAAAAGTGCACCAGATGTGCCAATACTTCACTAGACATGAGTGTGCTCATTAAAAGTGCACCAGATGTGCTAATAAAATGTTTCAATGCACCAAATTTTTCCATTGATTATAAGCACATATGCTCAATTTACATTAAAATTCTCAATATTGATGCACCAGGTATTCTCAATAAATGCACCAGATATGTTCAATTTGCACCAGATTCTACAATGACAAGGGACCAAATTTTTAATGTAAAATCTGCACTTCAATTATAAGAGCTAAAGCACCATATTTTTGAGAAAAGAAGTTGTCTATACAATTACATACACTAAAGATTACAGATCAACCTATGGAAACTGACTTGCACGATGATTCAAAAGATCAAATCGCAATTAGATATCAAATCTAGAGTAGAGTCATACAAGATAATATACCAACACACATTCTCTCTACTTTTGGCATTAACCAATTTGCTCTTCATTTTTTTTCACCTTTTCGCTCTCTTTTTCAAGCTCATTTCTAATCTAGAGATATCGACTCCGTCTCAATCTTCCTTTTCAACTAATGTTATCGCACGATGCTACTGCCCATTTTCAAATACTTTCAGCTTCACTCCGTTTCTTTACTAATTTCGAAATCAAAAACATTGATCGTGAATCAATTTCATCACCTTCTAACAGGGCTTTGATTAGATCTTCTGTATGTATCTTAAAAAACAATCAATTTTTTACACAACAACAATGAAAGACTTCCAGAATTTCTTTCTATTAAAATCACTTAGCATCTTTGAATTGGAGTAGCAATTGGGGATTCAGAGAAGAACTAAAATGAGAAAAACTTCATCTTTTGAAATTTGTGTTAAATGAGAAGAGAGAAGTTTGCTTTAATGGTTGAGGAGCAAAAAAATAATATCCACAAGCTCTTCTAAAACAGATCCGAAAATGGAGAATGAAGGGGAAAGAGAAAACTTTTGAGCGTTTTAAATTTTGCATGTGGGACCCGACGTTAAAGTTAACCTGATTTTTTTGATGTATCTGTTAGTTTTAGGTCAAAGGATCAAATTGATCCTCTTTTATAATACATTAAGGACCATATAGGTCATGTGGAATATATTAAGGATCAACATAAAACAACCCTTATACATTAAGGACCATTTTGATCATTTTCTCGTTGTGATGACAACCCAAGTATGATGAAAGTTCAAGTCATTTCAAAAGAAAATGTCATCTCCAACACCAAATCACCTAAAACATTCAATCTTTTTCTCTTAGATCAGCTAATTCCAGATCCTTATGCACCAGTTGTACTATTTTATCCAAATCTTGATGACAAATCAAGAGACACATCTATGCCAATGTGGAGTTCATTTGTCACAATAAGTTTAGTTTCCAATGCCTCTGCTATAGACAACCTTAAAGAGTATAGCATACTGAATATCACACAGACCAAAACCATTCAGAGAAAGTACAATTAAAAGAGTTATACTTCAACATGTAATGGAGGTAAGTGGAGTCCCATTTTGATATCAGAATGATGGGGTAACCCAAATCGCCGGGGATACAAGATGAACACCAGAAATGCCTTGATTCAAGGGTTGAATGGTTTCATCTTCGAGATTGTAAGCCCCTATCTCTCTTGAATCATCTCCTTCGGAGAACACACATGTCCAATCATAGGTAAAATATATATGATTAGGTTTCACTCCTACTAACTTGGAAGAGTCGATGGCAATTGATGCATTACACCCCACAAAAATTGCTTTGTCTCCCAAGCTTTTGATCTCTTTTGCTTCTCCTTTGATTGCATCTATTTTGAATAGTCGAAATTTATATGTCTTCCACACATTTGCTACATCTTTCGGAATCACCAATTGTTGAACAAATAATAGTTCACCTGACACTTCAATGAGAAAGAGAAAGTACCGGTTTGCATGAGTCGATAAACCCACCATCTGAACAACCTCTCGTTGTTTTACAATAGGCTGAGGATTGCTAGGCTCTGGGATGTCAATAGCTGAAACTAGACACCGCCCATTGTTGACATAAAGTTGTCCATTGAAGTATTGGATCATATGGTAAAATGCATAAGTTTCTTCAACAATAGGAATTTTGGTCCAACAAAGGTCTCCAGGTCGCCAAAAAGCAAAACGGTATGTAGGGCGACCATAACAAATTATCAGAACATAGTCAGATGTTACGGATGGGCTGGCAGATAACACAACATGGTTGATAGTCACATAGGGACGTTTTGATTCCTGATCTCTCAAGCCAGTAGGCGGAGGAAGCTGAATTTGGGCGCGTGAAAAAGGGTGCAACAAAGTCATCTCTCCTGTACCTGCTCTATAGTTCACCGTGAAAAGCCATCCCTGTGTTGGAAAACAGAGTCTCCCTCTAGCTTCTGGGAGGAAAACTGTGCGAGAAATTTTCTCCTTGGAAAGAGAGTAGAATTTTCGATAATCATCATCCGCATTAGCAGCCAGCATGAGCAATGGAACTTGAGGCGCTAAAACATCAAAATTTTCTTTGGTGCCAGCACTTCTCCATGATTTACAAACAACACCAAATCTAATGAAATCCTCCATCACTGTAACACGCTTTGCTATCATAACAAGTAGTTCGTATGGCAGTTCAGACCAGTTCGCCATACTTGCCAGAAAAAGGGATGAATGCTTCCTATATACAAAGGGAACAGAAAGCTCATTTAATCAACAAAGTTTATAAAAACAGATAAACTCAATCATTTTGTACACTTACTCATAAGCTTCTTACAACCATATTAGAACATGTATATCCATGTTATGCCAGCTTCTTACAACCATATACTTTACTTTATATTGATCAATATGAATTTAACACATTCTATATATCACACGTATAAATTCTTCTATTCAAATTATAAAGGACAAACGCCAAGTTATTTTCCCTCAATATTTGTCTAATTGTGTTTATACTAGGAAGTTTTGGTTCTACACCATGTAACTCAAAAACAACAACAATAACATACCCACAAGTAAGCTTAAGGAGGTAGGATGTACGCAAATCTTTAATCCTACCTTGTGGAGGTATAGAGGCTACACCCCACACACACATTTATATTTATATAGTAAGAAAATGGTAAACTTCACTCCTTTTCCTTCTTTTTCAAGGGGGACTTTTATCAAATAAGTGGTGTGCATAGGAAGATAATCCAAACAACACAGTATATAGTAAACAGGACATCTACATATGAGTGAAGCGGCAAAATCAGGATTTTTAATAAGAGGATTCAATAACTGAAAAACTAAACATACGAACTAATCAAATCGAAGGGGGTTCCACATCTATTGTACCGCCCCTAGCATAACATATCAATAAAAACGCTACTAATCTAATATGTATGAAACATAAATCAGCAAATTACAGGCTGAGATTCGTAATACTCACCGAACACAAGAAGAGAGAAAATATGTTTTGTATTACATGAAGATGGAGAAGCCAATTAATACTCTTGCTAAACTTGGACACCAAGAAACAAAAAGTAAACGTCGGTCTTGCTAGTTTTCTCATTAAATATCTTATCAGAAAAATTCAATGGTGTAAAATTTTGGTCAAAGAAAAAAATAGTATAACGCGTATTTTACTCTTCCTGACAAAGACATTACTTGAAGAAAATTCTTGTAAACCATCTCTCTCAAGTCTCAATTTTATACTTAACTTTTCAGATGTTGATATTTTGTATATTTTAATATTATTTTTTAATTTTCGTCAATAATATCATTTTATTTTATTATTAATTTTCACTATAAATAATTCACAAAATTAAAATGATAAGATGAAAAATTTAATTTAAAAATACAATACATAACATAATAAGTTAAATACAAAATAAAATACAATACAATAAGCCCAAACGGGTGTGGCGAGAAGATCTTACATAACATAATAATTAATTTATCATAACAATAATTTAATAATTCGGTAGGTCGTTTTCAAATTTAGCACTATTAAAAAAAAGTTAGGGTATGATGGTAGACGAAAATCTCTGATTTGAACAATTTTTAACTAGACATAAAAAAAAATAAGGATAAAAATACTCATTTTAAACTCTGTAATGCATTAATAGAACATTTATGGGAACAGCGTAATAATTTTGAAAGTTGAGTGTTTATGTATATGTTTATGTTATTGTATTTCATTTTTATTTGAATTTGTCTATTAATTTGTATATTATATAATATTTTCTTGAAATTTATGTTATTTAGTAATTTAGAATAAAATATAATTTTATATTAAATAAAAATTTTGAAAAAATAAAATTTTATATCACATGAAAATTATATAAAGTAATTATTTGGGAAAAAGAAAGAAAGGATTTATATTATGAAATAAGAAAATAAGAATGAATAGAAATAATAATATAATATTGATGACAGAGAAAAATATTATTTTTTAGAGAGTAAAAATAGAGAATTTGATTGAAGTTGATTGTCTGAAAAATAGAAAACTCTACATTTGAAGAGTAAAATAGAGTTTAGGGTTGCTGACAAAGACATCACTTGAGAAAATTCTTGTAAACAACGTCTCTCAAGTCTCAATCTTATACTTGGCTTTTCAAATGTTGATATTTTGTGTCTTATGACCGAATTGCATTCTTAATGTCTGTTGAGTTTTGACAATCACTTGGACATAGACAAATTACTCATTCGTAGCAATAACCAAGTGACAGACAGATACGTTCGTGATAACAAGATTGACTGTCTTGTTGAATAACATGGCATGATAGGATTGTCTGTCTAGTATAATAACAAATTTAAGGAACTGATATATGTATTAAATTTATTTGGATATTGGAATTATGACCTATTCCAAATTAGCAATTGAGCATATAATAAAATGATTTTATATTTAGGGTGTGTTTGATATGAAGGAAAATATTTTTCAACTTTCTCATGTTTGGTTGGGTTAAATGTTTTTCAAATCAACTCATTTTCCTCAAATTCAAGGAAAATGACTTCCCTTCAAAAATCAAGGAAAACATTTTCCAAAACCTTCCACCAATTTCAAATTACAATTTTTTTGTTGAAAAAATCAAAAAAAAAAAATTTGATGAAAAAGTAAATTTAAAGCTTATTTTTAAAAAATATTTTTCAACTTCAATTTTTTTATCCCACCCTCCCTCCAGCCCATTACCACCCCCCACCCCCAAAAATAAATAAATTAAAGTTTGTTTTAAGAAAATATTTCCAATTTCAAAATTTTATTTTCACCCACCCCACCCTCGACCACCCCTAACCACCAGCCCCACACTCCCCCCTTCCCCCCAAAAAAAATAATTAAAAGTTTGTTTTTAAAAAATATTTCCAATTTCAATTTTTTATTTTCACCCACGCCCATCCTCAACCCCCCCACCAGCCCCCGCCACCCGCCCCCCAACGGCCCCCCCCCTCCGCCGACAATCCGCACACGTACACCGACTCCAGGCAACGCCTAGCGCGCAGTAATACTATACAAATACCACC